>NC_079213.1:98249844-98354844 GCF_029633865.1 Lampris incognitus | reverse complement strand
GATAGAGGGAGGGAGAGAGAGAGAGAGGGAGAGAGAGCGAGAGATAGAGGGAGAGAGAGAGAGAGAGAGAGAGAGAGAGAGAGAGAGAGAGAGAGAGAGAGAGAGAGAGAGAGAGAGAGAGCTAGACAGAGAGAGCGAGAGATAGATAGAGAGAGAGAGAGAGAGAGAGAGAGAGAGAGAGAGAGAGAGAGAGAGAGAGAGAGAGAGAGCTAGACAGAGAGAGCGAGAGAGAGAGAGAGCTAGACAGAGAGCGAGAGAGAGATAGAGGAAGAGAGATAGAGAGCGAGAGAGAGCCACACAGAGGGCGATAGAGAGAAAGAGAGAGATAGAGAGAACTTCTCTTAATTTTTAAAACAAGTCTTCATTTAACAAAAATTATCAAAAAACGACTTGAGACACACACACACACACACACACACACACACACACACACACACACACACACACACACAGACCGACAGACAGAGTGAGGCTGTTCTTCTGTCTGCTGTGGTTATGTGCACTCGGCTTCCCTGCAGTCCTGCAGCCTCGGGATTCAGCAGAGAGCATAGTCCCATTCATCGGCTGAAGAGAAATCGCTTTCTTTTACTTTTCACACTCGGGGTTCTCTGGCGAGGTGGGGGGGGGGTTCCTCTGGCGAGGTGGGGGGATCACAGGGTGGCTCATCTAGCAGTGGGTTGGGTTTGCAGCATCTTCTAGCGCTGCTGCTCTCTGCTGTCATCCGCGGACTCGAAAAAACAAAAACAAAAAAAACCTGTCAGCTCCAAAACCTGAAGCAGAGCTGCGCAGCAACTGGAATGGAACTGATTAATGATTAATTAGGAGTAATTAAGAGAACTATAAGTCTTATTGTCTCAGAGTGAACGAAGTGCCAGGTGGACAATGTTGAGGCCAAAAGAAAAAAGAAAAAAAAGAAGACATCTGAAAGAAAAACAAAACATGATTCATAAACGTACATAGCTGTAGCTGAGGGGGTGGGGGGCATTCAGAGGGGTCGGCCAACCCGCCTCAAGGAAAACCAACGGTCGCTAAAAAAAGTCCGACTAAACTGTATCCCATGAAGCCCAGCACCGGATCTGACGCTCACGTGCCCATTGTAGGCACTGTCGTTGGTGGACGGGGGGGGGGGTCATCATGGGCTCTCTGGCCGGTCTGCAGCTACACAGCCCCCACACACAAGATGTGGTTCATCAGACCAGGTCACCTTCTTCCACTCCTCCATTGTCCAGTTCTGATGCTCACATGCCCATTGTAGGCTCTGTCGGTGGTGGACAGGGGGGGGGGTCATCATGGGCTCTCTGGCCGGTCTGCAGCTACACTGCCCCCATACGCAGTAAGCTGCAATGCAGCTTGTGTATTCGGACACCTGTCTGTCATAGGCAGCATTAACTTTTTCAGCAGTTTGAGCCACAGTAGCTCTTCGATGGGACCAAACGTGCAGGCCTTCGCTCCCCACGCACATCAGTGAGCCTCGGGCGCCCATGACCCTGTCGCCGGGTCACCGGTTGTCCTTCCTTGGACCACTTTTAGTAGGTTCTGACCACAGAATACATGAAACACCCCACAAGACCTGATGTGCTCTGACCCAGTCATCCAGCCATCACGATTTGGCCCTTGTCAAAGTCGCCCAGATCCTCATGCTTAAGTCAAGTAAAGTCAGTTTTATTTGTATAAGCCAATATCACACATTACAAATTTGCCTTAGGTGGCTTCCTCCCCTTAGACCCTCACCTCGGATAAGGAACAACTCCCACAAAAAAAAAAACGGAGAAAAAAACAGGAAGAAACCTCAGGGAGAGCAACAGAGGAGGGATCTCCCCCAAGATGCTGTGTTTACACAATTTACAGAACACAAGACTGAAAGAGGACAACAGAATTATAATGGAATTATAATATGAAGAATATGATGAGGAGGATGCCAAGCAGTGTCCAGACGCCACCGGAACAGCCCAGGACCCCAGCCATGCGACCACCATCACTATGTAGACCAAAAAAACAAAAAAACAAAATACAAAATAAAAAATTAGTCACATGTCTGAGTGAGAGAAGGCTATACATTTTTTTTACTACTTTATTAATCCCCATGGCAGCCTCCGTGCAGCACCCGGGGACCAACTCCAGTTCGCCTTGTCATGCCTCGGTCAGGGGCACAGACAGGAGTATTAACCCTAACATGCATCTGTTTGATGGTGGGCAAACCGGAGCACCCGGAGGAAACCCACCGCAGACACGGGGAGAACATGCAAACTCCACACAGAGGACGACCCCCCCAAGGTTGGACAACCCCGGGGTTCGAACCCAAGACCTTCTTGCTGTGAGGTGACAGCGCTAACCACTAGGCCACCATGCAGCCCAAGGATACTGAAACACTGAAACATCCATCCATCCATTATCCAAACCGCTCATCCTGCTCTCAGGGTCGCGGAGATGCTGGAGGCTATCCCAGCAGCCATTGGGCGGCAGGCGGGGAGACCCACTGGACAGGCCGCCAGGCCATCACATGGAGCCGACACACACACACACTCATTCATACCTAGGAGCAATTTAGTACGGCTGATTCACCTGACCTACATGTCTTTGGATTGTGGGAGGAAACCAGAGCACCCGGAGGAAACCCACGCAGACACGGGGAGAACATGCAAACTCCACACAGAGGATGACCCCCAAGGTTGGACTACCCCGGGGTTCGAACCCAGGACCTTCCTGCTGTGAGGCGACAGCTCTAACCACTGCACCACCGTGCCGCCCCAGGATACTGAAACATTGAAATAGGATAACTAGAATTACGTGCTTACCCATTCTTCCTGCTTCCAGCACACCACCTTCAAGAACTGACTGTTCACTTGCTGCCAAATAAATCCCGCCCATTGACAGCTACCATCGTCACAAGATAATCAATATCCACTTACCTGTCAGTGGTTTTAACCTTTTGGCTGGTGGGAGGATATACAGGGATTAAATTGGGCCGGGGTTGTCCGGGACCCAGTACCACCACATAGCATCTCAATATCATCAGGTGGAGATGAGCACCGGCGGGGGTGGGGGGTCTTTCACGAACAATTAATTTATTGATAAATTCTTCTTTCTGCCTTTATTGCTGGCCATTCAAATAAATAACAAGTCATGTCTTGACGCATGCTCAATAATCCAGGTAAGAAAATCAAAGAAGGCTGAATCAGTTCATCAGGATACAATGTTTATTGACGGATCCGTTTCATCACTCATTACCTGCAGTCAGCTGAGACTGAAGAGGTCACTTAGATGAAACGGCTCTGTGGATAAACGCTGCATCCAGATGAGCTCATTCAACTTCCTTGAAATAACAATTCGCAACTCTGAACAGGGGGAGCCCAGATAGCAAACTTGCTGTGGCCCGGACCCCGTCCCACACCCGACACGTCATCCGGCCCACATACCGCGTGGGATGATGGCACTTGGGTGGCCCGCTCCTGTTTGCCAGATCTGGGCCAGAACCAAGCCATAGCAATGCAGCATGTGCCACATATTTGCCAAAGGTGGCCCATATTTGTTTAGTGATATTTGGGCCATAGTCACCATTTACCACACGGGCCACTTCAGGGTCACATCCAGATTACATGTTGCCGAGAGCACTGCATCTTTGCCAAAAAAAGGCCCACATTTGACTTGGCATATTTGGGCCATATTTGCAATTATACATGTGGGCCAGGCTCACATCCATTTTGTCAGGGCCAGAAGAAGGCCATCCGTGCTGCATCATTGCCTGAAGTGGCCCACATCCGGATGCTATCTGGGAGACGTCGAGTTCATGGGATGTTTCTGTGGGGGCGGAAATGGGGTCGGAGTCAGAGACAGAGAGCAACTCTGGAAATGAAAACGAGGAGACGAAAGGGTTTGAAAATAAGAACAGGAAGAAGAATACATCAAGCTATTCTAGTCAGTCATTGGGAACAGAGGAGACGTATCTTGTTGGGCTGATAGCTGTAACAAAGAAGAAAGGATTTTCAAGGACCCACACGATGACCGATGGTTATCATTGATTGTATCTCAAAGCATGAGAGGGCTAGAGCCCCTAAGATCAACACATTTAGAAGGTATCTCTGTGTGACTTGCTTCCCGCTCGGATTAAAAGCAAAGCAGAAGGGAGTGATACGTGATGTACCACTGCCAGTACAGGCTGAGTCATTTCGGGATGTTGCAGGTGTGTTTCAGGCAAGAAGAATCATGAGATTCCGAGAAGGGGAGAAGGAGGACGCTAAGTCTTTGTGTTTGACTTTTGAAGGGGAATTGCCGGAAAGAGTGTACCTTGATTATGTGAGTTACAGGGTGAGGCCATATGACAGGGTGAGGCCATATGACAGAGCTGCTCTCAGATGTATTTGCTGTCAAGAATATGGACATGTTGCAGCAGTATGTAATGGAGGCAGAAGATGTGGGAGATGGCGTCCGG
This sequence comes from Lampris incognitus, assembly GCF_029633865.1. Classification (NCBI taxonomy): domain Eukaryota; kingdom Metazoa; phylum Chordata; class Actinopteri; order Lampriformes; family Lampridae; genus Lampris; species Lampris incognitus. The sequence continues at coordinate 98,350,415 of NC_079213.1, read as the reverse complement.
GTTGCCTACCAACACGGGGATCGCCAGTTCGAATCCCCGTGTTGCCTCCGGCTTGGTCGAGCATCCCTACAGACACAATTGGCCGTTTCTGCGGGTGGGAAGCCGGATGTGGGTGTGTGTCCTGATCGCTGCACTAGCGCCTCCTCTGGTCGGTCGTTCACGGATGAATAAACTCGCTAGCCCTTGGCTAACGGGTCAGACCCTTTACCTGTCTGGTTACGTAGTCGCCCATGGTGCGGGAGACCCGAGTTCGCGTCTTGGCTGCGGCGGTTCCCGACTGCTCCCGAATTCATTACATTGGTGTCAGAAGAGAGATGGTGAAGCCGCGAGGCCATCAGAGGCGCGAGGGAGGTGATATGCTGACGATATGCTGACGATATGCTGACGATATGCTGACGATATGCTGACGATATGCTGACGATATGCTGACGATATGCTGAGGGCCTTCAGTAACGAACTGCCCCATACGCGCACACACAAATTTCTCATATTGGTGCCAACCCATACAAAATACATTAGCATGCACTATATGCACTACTGGATCAACACCAATAAGACAGGTGATTTTATTTTCTATTTTTTTTAATTGTTTTTAATTTAAGTTTTTATTGAGTTTCTTTAGGGAAGATAAATGCAAATGAGAAAACACAAAAGACCAACAAAAAAAAACATAAACAAGAATTAAAACAGTAATGACTTAACAAAAGCACAGAATCATCTGCAGCATTTGCGACATTAATGACTGTACAGTCCGTCAGCACATCATCAGTCCTTGACGCAGTCAGCAAGTGAGCCATTCTACAGCTAAAACCTGCAAACCAAAGACGCGTCCCTATATGAATAATCTTGGTACAAACATCCAGAATGACTTTCATATTTTGGCGTTTTGCTTTGAGACAACAGTGCATCCACACAGATTCCACGACACACCTTCATCAGGCTGGCCTGACAGATTACATGTGAATATTCTTTACCACGTTCATTCAGGAAAGCATCTTTCGTAACGTCTTTGCTCTTTATGCTGGTGCTTTTTTTGTATTTATATATTTTTTTTAGCCACGTATAGAAAAGAAAGAACAAAAGGAAAACATATGTGCAGGTGGGGAGTGATTTTTTTCTTTACAACATAATCCTTGACAGGTGATTTTCAACAAGCACAACGGTGCAGCTATTGCAGCAGCAGCATCAGATCTTCCTTCATGTCAATCAGCAACCAGATTGCACACGCACGCCACGTGGCACAAGAACAAAAACAACCAGACGAGTGCACATCTCCGCCAGGCGTATCTCCCCTTCTCCAGTGCTCAGTCTTGGCGACAAACAACCCTTTGTTTTTGTGTTTTTTTTTTTTTCGTCTATCGGGAGAAGGGGCCATTATGTGTTTAAGCGTCACAGTTTTCATGATATAATATGAATGTAGTCGAATGACTTTCATTCCCTCTAAAGCAATAAAACAACGGTTCGAAAACAGCTCGTATTTTATTGTAGCTACTGAGCTGACTTCCAGCTGCGACTGGGATTAATCCTACTGTAGAGCCGAAGGAACGGAGAAGACCGTAGGTTCACACTTTAGCCGTGTAGGCAACTTTCTTTAATCAACGGTAAATCAGAGAGACAACAAAACCACAGCTCGACTGAGCGGAGGCGGCAAGAATAATCAGAAAACTGGCTGAACAACCATAACTTAACCCTGCGTTAACCTGCCAGGGCAACCCTGATTTAACCCTTAGTTCCTGGGGTGAATTCTATCCCCAATACGTGTCCACCACATGAGCCCCCCCAGAATTCGCCCTAGTAATCGAAGTCAGGCAGGCGCGGGGGGACGACAGGCCGTCTGCGGCGGCTCCGGGTAACAGGGGCCGGAGTGTCTCTGGGAGGCATTGACGCGGGCCTGTGGAGGTCGGCCTGAGGAGCAGAAGAGGCAGCGCGGGTCTCCACGGGGGGAGGAGGCGGAGCCGGGGGACGACCGCGACGAGGAGGTTGGGCTAACTCCAACGGCTGCGTCAAGTCCAGGTGTGCGGGTTTAACTCGGTCCACTGAAACATGCTTGGCCGTGCCCCCAAAATCCACAACCAGGTGCTTAGTTCCCCGTTCCAGGACGCGGAAGGGGCCGTCATAAGGGGGTTGCAGAGGGGGGCGGTGTGCGTCGTGACGGATGAACACGTAGTCCGCTGACTGCAGACCTGGAGGCACCTGGGACACTGGAGCGCCGTGTTGGGTGGTAGGGACGGGTGTGAAAGCTCTGACCCCGTCCAGAAAGGAGGCTCGTTGGTCCACAGCTGACCAGGGACGCGTTGCGTTGGGCATGAAATCGCCTGGGACTCGCAGCGGCGTGCCGTACACCAGCTCCGCAGAGGAGGCTTGTAGGTCTTCCTTCGGGGCGGTCCGCAGGCCCAGCATGACCCATGGGAGCTTGTCGACCCAGTTGCAGTCCTTGAGAGTAGCCCGAAGCGCAGCCTTCATGGACCGGTGGAAGCGCTCACATAGGCCGTTCGCCTGAGGGTGGTAGGCGGGAGTGCGGTGAAGCTTGACGCCCAGAGCCTCACCCACAGCATTCCATAGCTCTGAGGTAAACTGTGGCCCGCGGTCGGATGAAAGGTCGGAAGGCGTACCGAAACGTGAGACCCACGACCCAATAAAAGCCCGGGCCACATCAGCAGACGTCGTGGATGCCAGGGGAACAGCTTCAGGCCAGCGCGTAGTCCTGTCCACCACAGTGAAGCGGTAGGTGAACCCATGGGAGGGGGGTAGGGGACCAACCAGGTCGACGTGGACATGGTCAAATCATCTCTCTGGCACTGCGAAGCGTTCCAGGGGCGCCTTAATGTGGCGGTGTATCTTAGCCCGCTGACAGGCAACACACGAGTCGGCCCACGCTTTCACGTCTCTCTTAAGTCCCTCCCACACAAACTTAGCAGAGGTCAGGCGCACGGATGGCTTACCCCCTGGATGAGAGAGGCCGAGCACAGCTTCAAACACGGGGCGTCTCCAGCTGTCCGGGACGATGGGCCTGGGCTGTCCTGTGGAGACGTCACACAGGAGGGTGACACCTGTGTCGCTGAAAGGAACGTCCTGCAGGCGGAGCCCCGTGTCGGAGGTCCGGAGACGGAGGATGCTCGGGTCCGTGGCCTGGTCAGCGGCCATCTGTGCATAGTCCAGGCCTAGGTGGACCGCTCCAATCACTGCCCTAGAGAGGCAGTCAGCTACCTGGTTAGACTTACCAGCGACGTGCTGGATGTCGGTAGTGAATTCCGAAATGTAGGAGAGTTGTCGCTGCTGGCGAGCGGACCATAGCTCGGCCGTCTTGGACATGGCAAACGTGAGGGGCTTGTGGTCCACGTACGCAGTAAACTCGCGGCCCTCTAGCAGGAACCAGAAATGCCGGACAACGAGCCAGAGACCGAGGAGTTCCCTGTCAAAAGTACTATACTTGCGCTCTTGGGGTGTAAGCTGGCGACTGAAAAAGGCCAAAGGCTGCCAAGCCCCCCCCCCCACCCACTGCTCGTGAACCGCACCAACAGCATAGTCCGATGGTTATGGAAATAGGCGCTGTAGGTGAAGGATGCGCTAGCAGGGTAGCCTGGGAGAGCGCAGCTTTAGTCTCGGTGAACGCACGGTCCCGCTCTGCTGTCCAGTCGACCGCCTGGTTGGGGGACTTGCCTTTCAGCGCCTCGTACAGTGGCCGGATGATAAAGGCGGCTCGGGGAATGAAGCGGTGGTAGAATGTCACCATCCCGATGAACTCCCTGAGCGCACGAGTTGTTTGGGGGCGCGGAAAGGCCGCCACCGCTTCCACCTTTGAGGGCAGGGGGACCGCCCCGTCCCCAGTGATGCGGTGCCCGAGGAAATCAATGGCCGTCAGCCCGAACCGGCACTTCGCCGGGTTTACGATCAGCCCATGCTGGCTGAGGCGTGTGAAGAGTGCGTGAAGATGGGGCAGGTGTTCTTCCTCGGAGGCGCTGGCGATGAGTATGTCGTCCAAATAGACGAAGATGAAAGGAAGGCCACGGAGCACTGAATCCATCAGCCGCTGAAAGGACTGGGCCGCGTTTTTGAATCCAAATGGCATTCGTAGGAATTCAAATAGGCCGAATGGGGTAGTCACCGCTGTCTTGGGGATGTCCGAGGGGTGCACGGGAACTTGATGATAACCACGGACCAGGTCGACTTTTGAGAAGACGCGTTTGCCAGACAGGTTTGCAGAAAAGTCCTGGATATGCGGGACAGGATAGCGGTCGGGCGTGGTGGCGTCATTTAGTCGGCGGTAGTCGCCGCATGGGCGCCAACCTCCATCAGGCTTAGCGACGATGTGGAGTGGGGACGCCCACGGGCTGTCAGAGCGGCGGATGATCCCCATGCGTTCCAGGTGCTCGAACTCAGACTTGGCAATGGTGAGTTTGGCGGGATCGAGACGCCTGGCTCTGGCGTAGACCGGGGGCCCCTTCGTAGCAATGTGATGCTCCACCCCATGCTTAGCGGTGGGTGCAGAGAAGGTAGGCTGGGTGAGGTCAGGGAACTCAGCGAGGAGGCGGTTGAACTTGTCTGCCTCTGAGAGAGAGTTGGCTAGACCTGCATAGGCCGCTTCCCCCCGCGTACATGCGAAGGAGGAGAAGGTTAAGGCGTCGACCAGACGGCTGTTCTGAATGTCCACTAGCAAACCGTAAGCGCACAAAAAATCAGCTCCGAGGAGGGGAAGCGTTACATTGGCCATGACGAACTTGTAATGTCCGTAGACGCCTTGTCTTACTGACATAAGAATAATTCAAGAACGAGCCGACTTCGTAGGTTCTTAACTGTGTAGCTTTTACTAGCGTTCATCCGACATACAACCTTCCTAACATCCGCGTCTAACTTCCTGTATACGTCACATGCACCGCACGTACACCCGTGAGTAGGTCAAGTTAAACACGTGACAGGACCTTCAAAATAATAACATCTTTCATTCATTACATCTCCCCCTCTAAGATGATTTTCTAACCTGTATATCACCCCCCTTTTCACAAAAAAAATAAAAAATCCCCCACAGTACACAAGTCCATACGCCTCACAAATCCAGCCGGATTGCTGGCTTGCTCACCCTGCCAGAGCGTGTACCATATGGTGTGGAAGTTGGCATTTCTGCTGCTCGGGACTCATCCGTGTTTCCACTCTCCCCTGGAGTGACATGGTCAGGATCCCTGCTGTCAAAGGTGAGTGTTTTGGGTGTGGCCAACAGGTGGCGCCTGTTCCTTCTGTAACGTTCACCTTGAGCTGTCTCCACTATGTAGGATCTGGGAGTGGAGCTCTGACTGTGAACAACTGCTGGCATTGTCCATGTTTTCTGTCCATCAGGTTTGGTGAGTACTGCGTCACCCGAGTTCAGTGGGCGCAGTGTCCGCACGCCGTTCCTGTGGTCGTAGTAGAAAGCCTGCCTCGATTTGGCTGCGGCGTCAGCGGTTTTGATCAGTTCCTCTTTAGGCCAGGCCGGTTTCAGGTTATGCTGCAATGTGGGTAAGGTGGTTCTGATTCTCCTACCCATGAGCAATTCCGCTGGACTGGCTCCAGTGGAAGAAGAGGGTGTAGCTCTGTATGTCAACAGGGCGAGGAGAGGGTCTTCCTGTCTTAATATGCTTTCGGCTATCTGAACAGCCCTCTCTGCCTGTCCATTACTCTGGGGGTAGTGTGGGCTTGAAGTCACATGGATGAAATCATAATCCTCACCGAACCTCCTCATCTCTTCTGAAACTAGCTGTGGCCCATTATCGCTAACTACAATTTCAGGGATACCAAAACGTGCAAATGTAGCCTTCAGCCTAGCTACAACCTGACTGCTAGTAGTTGTTGGTAGATTTAGGATCTCCAAAAACCTGGAATAACAGTCAGACACTATCAAGTAGTTTTGCTTTTTGTACTCACACAGGTCTATGCCAACTTTCTGCCATGGTCTGGATGGGAGCTCACTTGACATTAAAGGCTCTTTTCTCTGTGTGTTCTTGTGTTCTCTGCAGAATTGACATTGCTGTATCTTTGTTGTAATGTGCTCTGTCATTTTGGGCCACCACACTGACTGGCTAGCTCTCTCTCTGCACTTAACTATCCCCTGGTGCCCGTCGTGTATTCTCTCTAAGATCACCTTCCTCATCTCTGTGGGAATGACGATACGACTGCCTCTGATGACTAAACCATCTACCTCAGATACCTCCCCTCTCACCTGATAAAAGTCTCTGACTGTCTCCGGCACTTTATCGACATACTCAGGCCAGCCGTGTCTGATGAAGCCCAACACTGTCTGGAGCTGCAGATCCCCATCCGTGCTCTGTTTTATCTCCTGCATCCTTTGAGATGTGGCAGGCACCTGGCACACGATGGCATCAATGTGCGCTGCAACATCATCATGAGAAGCACCATCTCCGTAGCACTGCTCTGGGCCTCTGGAGAGTGCGTCAGCCACAGCTAACGTTTTGCCTGGTGCGTATTCAGCCACTGCATTGAAACGCATCAGCCTCATTAAAAGTCTCTGGCACCTAACGGGCACATTATCCGAGTCTTTGCTGTTCAGGAGAGGCACTAGTGGTTTATGATCGGTGACAAGTCTGAAATTGTCAAGCCCAAACAAGTACTTCTCGAACCTTTCACATGCCCAGACGCTGGCTAAGCACTCTTTCTCAATCTGTGCGTACCTTGTCTCTGCGTCACTCAGCCGTCGGGAGCAGTAGGCCACGGGCTTCCAGTGTTCCCCGTGCTGCTGGAGCAGAACGCCCCCCAGCCCGTAGCTGCTGGCATCTGCTGACACCACCGTAGCCTTAGTGACGTCATAAAAGGTGAGTACCGGGGCGGTGGCGAGTGCTGCTTTAAGGTCTTGGAATGCTGTGTTCTGTGCAGGTCCCCACAGCCACTCTGTCATCGCTTTAAGCAGTCCATAAAGCGGCTGACCTACCGTGGACAGCTCTGGGACGTATTTTGCCAAATAGTTCACCATCCCGAGGAACCTCTTGAGTTCCGTCACGTTCTGGGGCTGAGCAAAGTTCTCTATTCCGGCCACTTTGTCCGGGTCAGGTCTGATGCCTGCCTCGTCGATGACGTGACCAAGGAAGCGGACTTGTTTCTGTTTGAACTTGCATTTCGCTTGGTTCAGTTTGAGACCTGCTGTTTCAATGACCCCCAGCGCCTCTGCTAGGCGCCGGTCATGGATTTCCTCAGTCTCTCCATGTATAAGGATGTCATCCATGTACACCTCTGTGCCCTCTAGCCTGGTCAGAGTTTCCGCCATCTTTCTCTGGAAAATCTCTGGAGCACTCGTTATACCAAATGGAAGGCGGCAGAAAGCATACCTCCCAAATGGGGTGATGAAAGTGGTGAGCCCCCTGCTGTCTTCATGCGAGGGGATCTGGTAAAACCCACTTGCTGCATCCAACGTTGTGAAGAACTTTGACCCTGCAAGCCTTGGCATTATTTCCTCCATAGTGGGCAGCACGTATTTCTCACGTTTCACCGCTCGATTCAGCCTCCTGAGGTCGGCGCAGCAGCAAACCTCTTTCTTGTTCGGTTTCAGCACCGGCACCATAGCGGCGCACCATTCTGTGGGCTGAGTCACTTTTTCAATAATGCCCTCATTTTCCATGCGCTGCAGTTCTTTCTTAACCAGTGGTACAAGTGGCAGCGGTATCCGTCTGGCTGTATGCACCGCGTATGGCTGGGCATCCTCCACCAGAGCTATTTTCACTGGGTCTGTTTTCAGCAGTCCACTTGAACCGAAAACTCCACTGACCTCATTCATCCGCTTCACTAGACCCATCTCCACTGCCTCTGGACGACTCAGCAGACAGCTGCCTCTCCCCTTGATCACATACACTGGAAAGGAGTATTGTTTCTCCTTGTAGTTGGTTGTGGCTTGAAACTGTCCTATGCAGCTGATGTTTCCACCTGGGCTTATGAAGCATGTGTCAGGAGGTCCCAGTTTTATGTTTGGCTTCAGCTTTTTAAATGTCCCTTGGTTGATAACAGTAGCGTCAGCCCCCGTGTCAATTTTAAAGGTTATTGGTACATCACTTATTGTTAAACTAACAGTCCAATCTTCCTGACTGCTCTCTTTGCCAACTTCTCCCAGAAAATACAGCTGTTTAACCTCTTCAGTGACTTCTCTCACCGCTTTAGAGTGACATACACGCTCCCAATGTCCCTTTTTATGACACTTGTTGCACTTACTGTTCGTTGCAGGACACTTCCGCTCATCGGTCTGCTGCGTCTTGCCGCCCCTCCCGCATTCATCTACTTTGTTGGTTGCAGGACTGCTGCCACCATGACGCTGTCCGCCCTTTTTGTTTTGGCGTTCGTCCCGCCGTCGGACAACATTGACGTTAGCCAGCTGGGCCTCTGGTTGGTTAGCTTGGAGGCTGAGCTGCTTTGTTATTGCCTCCGCCTGGCGCACTTGTTCAATGACTTTCACCAGAGTAAGGTCCGCTGTGAGCTGGAACTGACGGGAGAGCACCTTATCTTTTATGCCCACTACCAGACGATCTCTGATATGTTCATCCCTCTTGTCCCCAAACTCACAGTGTTCAGACAGCTCATACAATGCCCGGATGTACATCTCCGCTGTCTCTCCTGGCTGCTGGCTACGTTGATAGAAGCACGCCCTCTCATGTATGATGTTACGGCGGGGAATAAAGTAGTCGTCGAATCTTTTCAGTACGATATCATAGTCCACTTTATCACCCTCCGCCGCGAAGTCAAACGAGCTGAATATCTTTTCAGCCTCGCTGCCCATTGCATAAATCAGCGAACTCACTTGAATCTCCCCGTCGTCTTTATCCAGCTTTGTCGCGAGCCTGAAGCGCCAAAACCGCTGTTTCCACTCCGGCCATTCAACGGGGCAGTCAAACTGGAATTCACTCGGCGGATTAAACTTCGGCATGACCGCTCGTGTTCAGATACACAGACTCTTCTGACACCATGTAATGTCCGTAGACGCCTTGTCTTACTGACATAAGAATAATTCAAGAACGAGCCGACTTCGTAGGTTCTTAACTGTGTAGCTTTTACTAGCGTTCATCCGACATACAACCTTCCTAACATCCGCGTCTAACTTCCTGTATACGTCACATGCACCGCACGTACACCCGTGAGTAGGTCAAGTTAAACACGTGACAGGACCTTCAAAATAATAACATCTTTCATTCATTACAGAACTCCCACGTGAAACGTTGTCCACCAAAACACAGTTCTACAGACCGCACGCCGTAGGTGTGGATAGGGCTGCCGTCAGCCGTCGCCAACCGGGGGCCCCGCTCCCCGCCCATGATGTCGACGTCAGTAGCAGGGAGCAGCTTCTCTGTGCGCCCGTGTCACAGAGAAATCGCCGACCGGAGATGGTGTCGAGGATGAAGAGTAGCCTGCTCGTATCGCCAACACTCATGGCCACTACTGAGTGTTGGCCCTCTCGTTTCCCGTCGGCCTGTAGTTGCAGGGGGAACGGCACCGTTTAGCTTTCGCACCAAATCGAGCGTGGTACATACAGAGTCCAGAGGGCTTGTAGCGGTCTGACGCTGTGGCGCCACCGTCGGGCCACGCCCGCGATGTCGGCGGGGGGCCAGTGAAGGTAGGAGCCAGCACCCCGGCATGGGAGGAACGTTGCGTAGCGACGAAGAATCGGTCAGCCTCCTTTGCCAGCTCACGGGGATCAGTGATGGTGGAGTTAGCGAGCGCAGTCTGGACGTGGGGCGGCATGTTGCGCAGAAACAGCTCCATAAACAGGAAACATGGCTTTTCTTGACCCAGTAGATTTAACATCCTGCTCATTAGCTCCGATGGTTTGCCATCTCCCAAGCCCTGAATTGCGAAGAGGCGACGTGCTCTCTCCGTTGTTGACAGTTCAAAAGTTTCAAGGAGGAGATGTTTAAGTGCGGCGTATTTACCATCGGCCGGTGGGTTGGTTATGAAACCGCTTATCCTGGAAGCCGTAGCGCCCCCCAGCGCTGCCACTACGTAGTAGCACCTGGTCTCGTCCGCTGTTATGTCTCTGAGCGCGAACTGTGCCTCAGCCTGCGCGAACCATGTAGCCGCGGAAGACTCCCAAAACTCCGGCAGTTTAATTGCAACGGCGTTCGTAGCCATAATGTGTGTGGTTTCAGAAAACTTATCCGAAAACCGACGTCGGGGTCACCAGTGTAGAGCCGAAGGAACGGAGAAGACCGTAGGTTCACACTTTAGCCGTGTAGGCAACTTTCTTTAATCCACGGTAAATCAGCGAGACAAACAAAACCCACAGCTCGACTGAGCGGAGGCGGCAAGAATAATCAGAAAACTGGCTGAACAACCATAACTTAACCCTGCGTTAACCTGCCAGGGCAACCCTGACTTAACCCTTAGTTCCTGGGGTGAATTCTATCCCCAATACGTGTCCACCACACTACTCGTAAAATTGCAAATTCATAGAGGAGTTTTAACATTTAACTTTAACAAAGCTCTGCTATATTTACTACTGAAGTGAATCAATCAGAGATCGGTCACTCTGTTCACAGTGGTCTATATTGAGCCATTGCAGACACCGTAGTTATAGAACTTAATCCTGAGCATGCGCATGGTCAAGTTAGTGTCTGCCGTGTTCGTTAATGTTGCGTTGCTTCCTCGATATCACGGTTAATGAACCAAGTTTGGAGTAATAACAAGTTGTTCTTATTCACACGAACATCCAACAGGTTCTATGGCATCTCCGCCCATTGTTGTCTGTTAAACAAACATGGTGGCGAGGTGAATAACGCAAATTATGTTTGGTTCCTCCAGTTCTGCTGTGCTGATAACAGCAGTGTATAATCTGCCGATTTGCTAAATACGATCGACATCTCGTTTACTTTCAGCACTCACACCCGGATACATAATTGGCCCTGTCGCTGCCCGCTCTAAATCAACAGCGCGCATGCGTGCAGCGACTAAGGGCTGTGTTGATCGAGCGAGCTAGAGAGTGAATGGGGAGAGGGAGCGGCGATGGCGAGAACAAACGGTTTTCCGAAGGTTTTTAATCACCGCAACAACGACAGGTTTTTGATCATACAGTCATGGCTGTGCACAAAACATTTTGGGCTAGGGTCCGCTGTGGTGTAGCGGTCTAAGCATCGGCTTTGTGTCGATGCAGTTGCCCACTGCGGACCAGGTTTCGCGCCCAGGTCTCGTCAGATCATCCGACTATGGCCGGACTCGATGAAGCAGCAATAATTGGCAACGCTGTCTTCGGGAGGGGGGGGGAGTCGGCTTGTGTTCGTCACATAAATGCGTCTTTGTGTGTGTCGGAAAAAGCAGTGGTTCGGCCTGGAGTCGCCTTGTCACGAAAGGTGGGAGGCGTCCCCGTCGAGACTGCCGGCCGGAGAGATGCAGTTGGTGAACGCATGCAGTACGAGGGTGGGTGTTTGAACTAAGATAGGGATCGATTGGCCACTGAATTGTGAGGAAAAAGGGAAAAAGCAGAAATAAATTTATATATATATATTTAAAAAAAACTTTGGGCTGACAGGTCCAGTAGCCCAGGTGCTCCGGTTTCCTCCCACAGTCCAAAGACGCGTAGGTCAGGTGAATCGGCCGTACTAAATTGTAGATGTGTGTGTGTGTGTGTGTGTGTGTGTGTGTGTGTGTGTGTGTGTGTGTGTGTGTCTGTCTGTCGGTTCCTGGGACGGACTGGCGGCCTGTCCAGGGTGTCTCCCCGCCTGCTGCCCAGTGACTGCTGGGATAGGCTCCAGCGTCCCCACGACTCTGAGTAAGGATAAGCGGTTTGGATAATGGATGGATGGAGGTCCAGTAGTTTGCGAGATTAGCCGCGGACAGAAACACACACACGCATAACCCCCTCCAGGCAACCAGCAGAGATAACAAATCTCTTTGTTTGTTTCTACAGTTGTTGTAGTGTTCAGACCAGTCACTCGCGCAACTTCAGCAAATTATTCTGAATACAGTATCGCCACAATATTGTAGCGAATTCGGGGGGCAGTCTGGGAGACCGTCGCCACAGCCGGGACGCGAACTCCCACTCAGCAAGCGTCAACGTTAACCGGTCGACTAAGGGACCCTTTAGTCGAGCGGTTAGCGATGTCTCCCGCGGCGCGGGAGATACGGGTTCGCGTCCCGGCCGCGGCAGTTCCTGTGGTTGCCCCCCCCCAAATTCGCTACAATATTATCAATGCACTGCCTTCAATGCAATGAGAAAAATGTGTACACCGACCTGGAGTTGAAGTTCCACCTCACCCGAGAGACTCGTGGCAGCCCTCTCGCATAATTCCTCCAGTACTTTAGTCCGTTTGGGAGAAGGTGTAAAAAAAATGCAGACAATCCCATCAGATTCGCAAAAAACATGAAGTAGATCGGCAACAAGATCGTCAGTAGCTGTGAGTCCGGCGGCCATTGCGCTTGGATCGCTCACAACACGCCAAAAGCTCAAGCTCAAAGTGATGACACCAGGGCTAGCACCGACACAATGCAGGGACTTGGGGCGTTTTGTCGCTACACATCAACATTTCATATGCTGATGATGCGGTCACTCAAAGTTTTAATCCCCTTTCAGCTTCGGGCTTCAACGAAAGGCTAGCGATACAATCTAGTGCTGGTCCAAGGAGCTGTGATGCGTTTAGATGACATGGGAAATCCCTGCTCAGCCCCAGGAGAGAACAAGTAATTGAATTCAGACACATCTCAGGTACGTTTCAATTTAACCATGAAAAACAAATTATGATTTTGATTTTGACAGAGCCGGCAGAGAAGGCCCTGTCGGCCCTGACAGCCCAACACCGAACATTTTCCACCTGGTAATGAGAGGGAATTGCACAGCTTTCAGCTCATGTTACTCCGTTGAAAATAACTGCTTATTATCCCTGTTGCTTAGGCCTATATTAACTCTGGTAAAGTAAAAACTTACAGTGCTTATAAGGCTACATGTGCTCACCCCCTTATGTTTGTGCTTTACCTCTATGCATGATGTTTACAATGCTTAAATAGTTCATCATGTCACATAATCTATTTTTGGAGCTACGCTGATGTTGTTACTATAGAAACTGTTGATTTGGCTTCGCTGCACAGGCGATGACGTCACTGTCTGTGATAATGTTTTGGTAAGCTGTGATGCACTGTGTTCTGACACTTGTCTATCATAGCCAGCATTAACGTTTTCACCAATGTGAGTTACAGTAGCTCCTCTGTGGGATCGGATCAGACAGACTAGCCTTCGTTCCCCACACGCATCAGTGAGCCATGGGGGCTCATGACTCTGTCGTCGGGTCGCCAGTTTTCCTTCCTTGAACAACTTTTGGTAGGTACTAACCACTACATAGCTGAAACACCCCACCTGACCTGCTGTTTTGGAGATGTTCTGACCCAGTCATCTAGCCATCACAATTTGGCCCTTGTCAATGTCACTCAGAATTTTGGTCTATTGTGCATCTATTATGGAGGTCCTTCACATGAAAAAGTTTGAGAGTGCCTGGTTTCTCCAAATCCCAAGGGTGCTGGATTTTTCTAGTTTCAGTTTATGTCCATTGCTCACTTTGTGCTCCTCTGGGAAGTGGGGCAAAAAGTTTTATGTTATGTTATGTTAGCTCTTTCTACTTGGAACTCTCAGAATTTGTAAATCTGAACCCATGATTTGAAAGTTTTTGTTGTTTGATAAAGGAAATTCTCAATGAATGTGTTACAAATTTCTGCTTTGATTCTGTCACAAATTTTAATAAATAAAAGCAAGTAAGTAAATCGTTATAATAGTATGCACATGACTCTGCTGAAGCTTCCTGCTCCTCTTAACCCCCTCCCTCCTGCCACGTCCCTCTGCTCATCCTCCAATCAGCATCTGCCAGCTGTTCCCACCACCACACTGTCTCCACCCACTGGCACTCCCCCTGCATTATCTGTCAGCCTATCAGTCTGCAACACGTGTTGCTTGTCTGTTCATTACCCCAGTATTATTGCGGTCCGCTGGCCCGTGTTGTTTGCCAGATCGTAATGTGTGCTCCCTTCCTGCTTTGTAGCCTGTCTGATTTTATGTATTGCCTTTTTTCATCAGTAACGTCACTCTTCTGCCTGACTCCTGCCTCTGCTCAGTGATTCTGCGTGTGGGTCGTCTCTTATCTGTGACAGCATATTTATATTATTTTTTCATTGTTAAACACAGGTCATTTCGGAAGGGACATTACATACATTCATTAGCCAAAACATTAAAACCACCTGCCTAATATTGTGTAGGTCCCCCTCGTGCCACCAAGACAGCTCTGACCCATCAAGGTATGGACTCCACAAGACCTCTGAAGGCGTCCTCTGGTATCTGGTACCAAGACGTTAGCAGCAGATCCTTTAAGTCCTGTATGTTGTGAGGTGGGACCTCCATGGATCGGACTTGTTTTTCCAGCACGTCCCACAGATGCTCGATTGGGTTGAGATCTGGAGAATTTGGAGGCCAACGCAACACCTTGAACTCTGTCATGTTCCTCAAACCCTTCCTGAACAATGTTTGCAGTATGGCAGGGCACATCATCCTGCTGAAAGAGGCCACTGCCACCAAGGCACGCTGTTGCCATGAAGGGGTGTACCTGGTCTGCAGAGGGGTGGAGCAACGACTGGGATGGCTCGGAGGCGTGGCGTAATTGGCTGGATACGATTGGAAGAACCCCCCCCCAAAAAAGACGCAGTTGACGAAACAATAATTGAAACTCTCAAAATTAAACTGTCAATAAGCTAGTCATTTACTGTATACTAGTAGTTTAATTAAAAAAACACAATTTATGACCCATTTCTGTGTAAAAGGGCCACGCCGCGTATAAACATAAATAGAAGACTGTCCCATTTTACGTTAGTTGAGCGGATCTCCGCGGCGCATACGTATCACCTCCGCGCCGCTCTCGCACCTGGTTTAGTCAGTTTCACTGTTTATAGAGGACGCGTAGTGTTGCCGCACCGCGGACGCTCTGCATACGTTACGTGTTCAATGGAGCCAAAGTCAGAAAACCTCCACGAATAGAGATGAAATGGGCATCCGGGTAGCATAGCGCTCTATTCCGTTGCCTATCACGGGGATCGCCGGTTCGAATTCCCGTGTTACCCCCGGCTTGTTCGTGCGTCCCTGCAGACACAATTGGCTGTGTCTGCGGGTGGGAAGCCGGGTGTGGGTATGTGTTCTGTTCGCTGCAATAGCGCCTCCTCTGGTCGGTCGGGGCGCCTGTTCGGTTGAGGGGAATAGCGTGATCCTCCCACGCGCGGCGTCCCCCTGGTGAAACTCCTCACTGTCAGGTGAAAAGAGGCGGCTGGCGACTCCACATATATGGGAGGAAGCATGTGTTAGTCTGCAGCCCTCCCCGGATCGGCAGAGGGGGTTGAGCAGCGACCGGGACGGCTCGGAGAGCGCGGTGATTGGCCAGATACAACTGGGGAGAAAAGAGAAAAAATAAAGAGGGGGTTGGGTGGGGACAAATACAGATGAAATGAACGCAGAGTACGGACAGAAGGCTCCGTCCATATCCGTATACATATGTAATGATCTGTGCCCTCTGGCTATGTTAACTTATAACATTAATGAAGCAAGGGCGACTTCTCTCGTGCTGGGTGTTTATTCACCGACCGGATTCCCACTGACGTTGTTACGTACATCACGTGACTTTGTTGTGGCGCTACGGAAAGCCGTAAGGGACATTAGCAAATCAAATATTACTAGCAAATATTACATCTCCCTTTTTCTGAAAAGTGCTGCTTTCTCTGCAGAGATACAGACCACGTTGAGCACGTTTATAAACGAATACAATCTTAATAAGAAAGAATATGAAAATGGAACTCTTATATAACTGGACTGCAACAAAGTAGTGTAAAACATTTCCTTCCCTGTCTAAATGTGACACCGTAATAACATTTCATCTTTTTTTTTTTTTTTTTTTTTTTTTACATTCATAAGTCAAGGATTTGTCTTGGTTTGACCGTGCGACCTGACCTCGTGGTGTAACCAGGCTGTGTGTCTGGTTGTCGCTGATTGTTCGTGTCTGGAGGTTCAGCATGCTCTTGCTGATGGGCTTGTGTGTTGTTGTTAGCGCTGGTAACAGTCTGCTGTGAAGTGTGTGTGTGTGTAGTGTGAGTGTTCACTCTGCTTTGTCGCAGGTGTTGACGGTTGCGTCGGTAGATCTGACCTTCTTTGGTTTGGATGTGGTAGCTCCTGTCTGTGTTCGCTGGTCTTTCCACAGTTGCAGGTCTCCAGGATCCATCCTCCTGCCGGAAGCGGATTGGTGTGCCTGCGGGCAGGTGGGGCAGAGGTTTGGCTGTTCGGTTGTAGTATGCCTGCTGGCGCTGTTGACATACCTCTCTCCTTTTGTGAACATCCTCCTGACTGGCGATCTGTGGCTGCAGGTGTTTTGCTGTTGATGGGAGAATGGACCGCAGCCTCCGACTCATCAGTAGCTGTGCCGGTGATTTCAGGTTGTCCACCGGTGTGTTGCGATACTCCAGTAAGCTCATGTAGGGGTCTTTGTTCTCAGCTTTGGCTTTGTCCAGGATGCGTTTGGCCGTCTGGACAGTCTTCTCGGAGAGGCCGTTGCTCTGTGGGTAGTGGGGGCTTGTGGTGGTGTGTGAGAAACCCCATGTCTGTGAGAAGTTGCGGAACTCACCAGAGCTGTAGCACGGACCGTTGTCGCTGATGATAGTCTCGGGGATTCCGTGTCGAGCCATTGCTGCTTTCAGCTTCATGATGACGGCAGATGAGGTGCAGCTGTAAAGTCTTTCTAGCTCGAAGAATCTGGAGTAGTAGTCCACAGTGACTATGAAGTCCTGTGAGTTCCATGTGAATAGGTCTGTGCCTATCACTTGCCACGGCCGCTCGGGTATGGCGTGTGACATCATTGGTTCCTTTGCATTTGCGCTGCGCCGTTCTTGGCATATGCTGCAGTCTGCTACCGCATCCTCGATCTGTTTCCCCATGCCAGGCCAGAACAGTAAGTCTCTTGCTCGGCATTTGCTTTTTTCCACGCCAAGGTGGCTGGCATGGATGCGCTGTATCATGTCCTTGCGAAGCTTTTGGGGGACAATGATTCTCTCACCTTTGAACAGGATACCGTCCATTTCTGAGATTTCTGCTCTGTGGTTCCAGTATTCCTGGATGCTGGGCGGGCACTTTTTCTTTGTGTCTGGCCAGCCAGTGAGTGTGGCTCGTCTGAGTGCGGTGAGCTGTGGATCTTGCGCTGTTTCCTGCTTGATTTCTGTGAGTCTTGTGTCGCTCACAGGGATGTTGCTGAGGACTGTGTGCACTTGGGCCTCCATCCCTTCCTGTAGGTCACTGTCGTGGTGTTCTATTGACTTGCGTGACAGTGTGTCGGCCACCGGTATGTCCTTACCGGGGCGGTGGATGATTTGGATGTCGTATTTTTGGAGCGCCAGGATCATCCGTTGCAGCCGGGGTGGTGCTGCTGCCAGTGGCTTTTTTAGTATTGCCTCCAGAGGCTTGTGGTCTGACTCCACAATTACTTTTCGTCCATACATGTACTCGTGGAACCTCTTGCAGCCGAAGACCACAGCGTAGAGCTCCTTCTCTATCTGTGCGTAGTTTTCTTCAGTGCTGTTGAGTGACTTGGACGCATAGGCAATTGGTTTGCCATCTTGGAGCATGACAGCCCCAAGGCCACTTTTGGATGCATCCACTTGGAGTCGCAGCTCTTTCTGCGGGTCGAAATATGAGAGTACTGGACCTGGGTGCTGTGTAATGAGATTCTTCATCTCTTGGAACGCCTTGTCGTGGACTGCATCCCACACAAACTCACTGTCCTGTTTCAGAAGCTGTCTGAGGGGTGAGTTTATCTGTGAGAGGTGTGGAGCAAATCTGGCGAGGTAGTTGATCATGCCGAGGACTGTCTCCAGCTCTGCTTTGTTCTGTGGGGGTTGCATGTCCTTGACCGCCTTCACCTTGTGTGGGTCTGGTTTGATGCCTTCGTGTGAGAGCGTGTGGCCGAAGTAGCTTACCTCGGACACGCATATGTGACACTTGTCGGGGTTGAGCCTCACCCCTCGCTCCCTTGTGCGCTTCAGCATCGCTCTGAGACGCTGGTCATGTTCCTCTTTAGTCTTGCCGAACACTAGTATATCGTCCACTATGGCCGTCACACCGTCCAATCCTTCATATGTTTCATCCACGCGTCTCTGGAACTCGTCTTGAGCGGACACGATTCCGAATGGCAGTCTGAGGAAACGATACCTGCCAAACACTGTGTTAAATGTCGTCAACATTGAGGATTCAGTGCTCAGTTTGATGGCCCAATAGCCTGACCGCGTGTCTAACACGCTAAAGTACTCAGCTCCAGCGAGCTTTGTGGTGGCGTCCTCCAGCGTGGGGAGGGGATAGTGAGGTCGTTGTATCACTTTGTTAAGAGCTCTGGGGTCTAAACACACTCTAAGTTTGCCTGTCTTTGGCTTCTCAACAATGACGAGTGCGTTCACCCATTCTGTGGGTTCTGTTACCTTACAGATTATGCCGCCTTTCTCCATGCTGTCAAGCTCGTCCCTCAGTTTGCTGCGTAGGGCGATGGGGATTCTGCGTGGCGGGCAGACGACCGGCGTTGCATCTGGTGTGACGCGGAAGGTGCACTCGCCTGGGAACTCTCCTATTCCTTGGAAAACATCTGCATACTCATCCATTATGCTCTGTGATGTGACATTGTTTTCCTCGCTCACAGCCATCACTATTTTTACCAAGTTTAGGTCACGGCATGTTTTCATTGCCATGACTGGTGGGGCGTTTGTGTCAATGACGTAAAAGTCCAGCATAATTGCATTGTCTCTGTACTTACATTTGAGTTTGCATGTGCCTTTCACGCTCAGCGCGCCTCCTCCATATTCAGTGAGTCTGTGTATTGCTGGTTTCAGTGTCACATTTTTGAACAGCGCCTGGAACAGGTTGGTGGGAATAGTATTGGCCTGTGCCCCAGTGTCTAGTTTAAACTTTACCTTCTGTGGAGGTGTGCCAATTCCAACCTCTACGTAAGCCTGCTCGTTGCTTTTTCCGTTGTTCTCTATTGAGATGCAGTCTATGTACAGCTCTGTCTGTTCTCCCACAGCGGTGCTCTCCACTGTAATGTTGTCGAAGTACAGTTCTTCCTGCTCTCTGTCAGTGGTGTACTCTTCTGGGTTCTCTCCGACGGCATGTACTGTGCCGCGGTAGTACTTTGTCTGTCCCTGGGAGCTAGACTTGCATACTTTAGCAAAATGATTGAGCTTCTTGCATTTAATGCATTGTTTACCCTTAGCTGGGCAAGTGGCTTTAGCGCCGTGTAGCCCTCCACAATAGCTACACGCCCTGGCGGCGGTGCTAACGTCCCTTTGTCTGAAGTTAGCGTTAGCTGCTTTGGGTGCGTTCGGTTTGTAAGTCTTTCTGCCTATTGCGTGCACCGTTTCATGTGTGCTGCCCTGGCCCATAAACGTTAGCTGTTGCTTTGCTAGCTCGTGTGAGCGGGCTACATCTATGGCTTTTTCTAGCGTTAGCTCAGCTCCCTGGCTAAGTAGCTTTTCTCTCACTCTGGGTGAGTTGGTGGCAAACACGATGCGGTCCCTGACCATCTCGTCGGCATTTGGGTAGCCACAGTCTTTGACTAGGAGCTTTAGCTCAGTTACAAATCGTTCGAAGGATTCACTCTCTCCCTGCATCTTTTCATGAAATTTATATCTGGCATAAATCGGGTTTGCTTTGGGGGTGATGTACTCAGTGTACTTATCGTAGTACGTTTCTAGCTTCTTGGCCTGTTCTCCGCTGAGTGTCCAAGTGTTGTGCACATCGCGCCCTTTTTCCCCTATCCAGAGCAGGAGGTAGCTGCATTTCTCCTCTTCATTCTTCCCGCGCAGGGGGCCCGTGAACATTAGCTCCGTTGTTTGTCGAAATCGTCTCCATGCTTCAGGTAAGTTCGCCGATTCCCAGTCCATCCGTGGAGCTGGAACGCCGTACGAATCCATATTGGGTATTTAAACTCCGCTACTCTGACACCATGTAATGATCTGTGCCCTCTGGCTATGTTAACTTATAACATTAATGAAGCAAGGGCGACTTCTCTCGTGCTGGGTGTTTATTCACCGACCGGATTCCCACTGACGTTGTTACGTACATCACGTGACTTTGTTGTGGCGCTACGGAAAGCCGTAAGGGACATTAGCAAATCAAATATTACTAGCAAATATTACAACATATTTAACGCTGAGTATAAATGAGGCCGTAGCTTAGTGTGCTATAAAGCATCGCCCTTTACATTACTGCTGTTGTCTCCTGAGCCTTTCTCTCTTTGCACTCGACATTTTCTGCTCTTTTGCCATAATTTGCATGTTTTACTGATTTGTCTCCTTGTAAATCCACTTTAATTCAGCTACTCTTTGTCTCTTGATCTAAGGTGCACCCACACTCTATGCAGTTGACATGCACACTTGGCTATACGATGCTGCGCGATGCCAACTGGTTAAAGCTCAAATTTATTTGCTAATTGCTGACTCTCTCGTAAGTCACTTTGGATTAAAAGTGTCAGCCGATTGAATAAATGGCCGTAGCGGGTCAGAGGCCGGCTCGCATAAGATGTGCTGTGCTCGGAATAAAAAGGTCCATTTTTTTTTTTGGAATAAAAAGACCCATCCTTTCTAAGCAGACTGACTACAGCCCCGTAAACTGACTTCTGGGCTGTCACACGCTCCTTTTAATGATGGGTGCAAGAAAAACGCTGACGTCAAATTCTCGTCTTTATAATAGTGAGCATTATTTCAGCGAGCCGGAATCGCTCCGCTGCATGATTAAGCAAAACTAGAAATACCCGTTGAATCAAATGAAGTGAATACAGAAGCGCTCTATCCGGGTAGACTTGAGGCATAAAGCAAGGCTGTTGTGTCGGGTTGCATCACAGCCTGCTGCGATACGGGACCTTCTGTGTTGAAGGGTTTTGGATTCTGCTTGTTTTCTACAGCCGTTTATATTCCAATGGTTCCCTCCTTGCTCGTGTATCTTTTTTTAACATTTTATTCGGATTTATATGCTGGTGAGTTTTGTTGTTTCTCAAATTCATATGTTCTCTTAGCACATGTTCACGAATCAATTGGGGCAAAGACCTTCAGTCAAGATCCCCCCCCCCCTTTTTCCCTCCCCAGTTGTATCCGACCAATTGCCCCACTCCTCCTCCCCTCTGCCGATCCGGGGAAGGCTGCAGACTACCGTACAAGTCCTCCAACGGTCCAACCCATGCGACCACACAGGTCGTATACCCTCTAATACGACCCACAGGAGGACAGTCTCAGACTGCCACATGCCTCCTCCCGCTTCTTTTCACCTGACAGTGAGGAGTTTCGCCAGGGGGACGTAGCGCGTGGGAGGATCACGCTATTCCCCCTCCCCTCCCTTCCCCCCCGAACAGGCGCCCTGACCGACCAGAGGAGGCGCTAGTGCAGCGATCAGGACACATACCCACATCCGGCTTCCCACCCGCACACACGGCCAATTGTGTCTGCAGGGACGCCCGACCAAGCCCGAGGTAACACGGGGATTCGAACCGGCGATCCCCGTGCTGGTAGGCAACGGAACAGTAAAGATTTCCTGAACAACAGCAGCTGTTGTTGAAAGGAACCTTATAACCATCAATCAGTTCACTTGCAGACGTTTCTTCATTACTTCTCTACAGATTTTTTTATTTATTTTTTTATTGAATAGCCTTTAGTTCATTTGTTCATTATGCCTTATTTAGCAAAGACCCCCCCTAAAGGACCTGCTCTCTTGAGTTAAGTCAAATAACTCGTTGAAGTTGAACACTGCCCCCCCCCAACTGTATCCATCCTTGAGCTTTTGCTATTGTTACGTTTTAATCCAGGAAAGAGACTCTGATCTTAGATTCTCGCAGCAGAGAAATAATTTAGACTCATTAATTCTTAATGACTCTCAAACCAAATGTAATTTGGAGTCTATTACAGTTTCGGGTTGCCTCTGAGTTGATGTAAATATTGAATCAGCTCTGGTCTTATAGCATCAGATCTTGTAACATACGGGGCATCCTCTTCCTAGCCCCTCATATGGATCTCGGTAGCCCGTGTATGTATATTTATTCAACCTTTCTGCAAAGCCCCTTTGGAAATGCTCCGTGCCAACGAACACATGGCATATCTTCTTAAGAAATCCGTTTTGATGTTACATTATTTTAATCTTGCTTTTATTGGAGATCGGCGTGTCCACGCAGGCATCAATATAACATTAGTCTGTGATATTGGCCTTTGCGTTACATCTGCGGGGAGCTGAAGCCTATAGGAGCGAGCCCTGAGATTGCTAGCTTGCCGGGGTCTACTTTGAAGACGGGATTCATGAATAATGAATTTCAGAAGTAATGACTCCCGCACTCGTTGGCTCATTGCGCTCGTGTGTAGCTCGCTGTCCAAATCCAGTATCCCATCTCTCGCCGTTGTAATGTAAATACCGGCACTAATGTGATGGCCAGGTTGATCCGGCCTGCTGATGCTGGCAGACGGGGGTTGCGTTTCCTAATACGGTAGCGCTGTGTGTTGTGACTTCTCTTATGTACACTATTGTAGTGCTACTATTCGTGGGTTACTAACTTAATCACTATTATATATAAGTACACGGAGACGAGGATGCGGCACAAGTCTGATCTTTACTGACGGAGACATCACACACTACTAGGCTCGACCAGTGTATTACAGAACTCAGTAGTGGTGACAGTCCAACACAATCGAGCACCGAGTGCTCGATCCAATACACCACATCCCTCTTTTCCAACTGAGATGTGGCCTACTCATCAGTTGCTTCAACAGTAGACCCTTTACCGAACCATTAACACTATGGCATCAACACTGAACAAGTCTTTTCTACTTGCATACTTCAATGATTAATAAAGCATGTTTTTTAAATGACAGATGACTCTCATTAAACAACATAAACCATTTCCTTTTCACATTCTGGTGGTTAGCATGTAAACATTTTGAACATTCAACATTCAGCAATCTTGCAACATTTCAGGTTAAACACACCTTGTACTCTTTGTTTCACCTTCTTTTTTTCTTTTTCTTAATAAACACTTGAATGATCACACAAAAGAACCCTGAGGTGAGTCATTGTATCTGGCAGGGCGCCTAACTGCTCTGCCGCACTTTGTGTAGCATGTGGGTGTACTGCCTGTAGTCACCGGAGGAGGGTCGTGTGGTGGCAGGTCATGTGGTGGTGAGTCGACTGGCACAGGCGCTTGTGAGGGTGAGGGTTGTACCTCTGGGTCAAAATGTTCCTCACTGTCCGTGTCTCTGAATAGGCTCGGATGTATCTTCCTCAGATGTCGCCTGTTCCTTCTTTGCATCCTCCCAGCCGGTGTCTGCACAGTGTAGGACCGTGGTTCATCTCGCTGTCGGATGACAACGGCAGGCTCCCAGCCGCGCCGTGTTTGCATGTGTACGGTGTCTCCTGGGGTCAACACTGGCAGGGGCTTTGCACACTGGTCGTAACGTTGTTTTTGGCGGAACTGCAGGTTCCGGATTTTGCTGTGAATGTGCTGTGGGACTGATTGTGTCAGCACAGCACTGGAGCATGGAAGTGTGCTTCGTAGAACTCTCCCCATCAACATTTGTGCAGGTGATACGTCCAGTCCTGTCACCGGTGTGTTCCTCAGTGACAGCAGCACCAGATGTGGGTCAGTGCCGGTCTGCATTGCCTTCTTCAGCGCATGTTTCACTATCTTTATGGCTCTCTCAGCCATGCCATTTGAAGAGGGAAAACCTGGGCTGGAGTGTGTGAGCTTGAACTCCCATGAAGCTGCAAATGACTTCATCTCATAGCTGGCAAATGAGACATGGTCACTCACTATCTCCCTAGGAATCCCGTGTCTGGCAAACACAGACTTCATCTTCTGGATTACTGTGTATGCTGTTTTGTCAGATATGTTGAGCACTTCAGGATATTTGGTTAGGTAATCAACTAACAACAGGTATGACTGACCGTGTAGCTCGAAGATGTCAGCTCCGACTTTCATCCATGGCAGTTCTGGGACCTGATGCGGCATAAGTGGCTCAGCCTGCTGTTTGGGCTGTAGCTGCTGGCATTGCACGCACTTTTCCACCATTGCCTCTATATCTCGTGCCATGCCAGGCCAGTAGAGAGACTTTCTTGCTCTGGCTTTTGTGCGCTGCACTCCTTGGTGTGCAAGATGCAGCTTCTCCAAAATCGTGCTCCTGAAGCTCTGGGGTATGATGATTTTGTCTCCGACCAAGACAATGTCATCTTCCATGCTTATAATGTCCTTTACTGCCCAGTAGGCGTGTAGTTTTCTGTCCAAACTTTTCTTTTTCATGGGCCAGCCTTTCTTGTGTTTCTCACACACAGCTTGCAGCATGCTATCTGCTGCAGTTGCTTTCTTTAATTGGCTGAGTGTTTCCTCACTCAAGGCATCTGTGGCATCCAAGGCATACACAACTCTCTCATCACAAGGGTTTTCATCAATATGGTCACCTTCTCTGCTAGCTGTAGTGCGTGAGAGTGTGTCGGCAATGTACATGTGCTTGCCTGGTGTGTATGTTACACTCAGATCATACCTCTGCAGTTGTAAAAGCATACCTTGCAGCCGCGCAGGTGCTTTGCTCAGCGGCTTGCGCATGATAACCTCCAGAGGCTTATGATCGGACTGGACAGTTACTGGTCTGCCGTAGACATACTGGTGGAATCTCTTAGCAGCAAACACTATAGCGAGCAACTCTTTCTCTATCTGTGCGTACCTCTTTTCTGTGTCGGTGAGCGCTCGTGAGGCATAGCACACTGGGCGGTCGTCCTGCATCAGACAGGCTCCCAGTCCATCCTTTGAGGAGTCTGCTTGTAGAGTGAGAGGCTGCTTGTGATCGTAGTATCTCAGCACAGGAGCTTGTGTGAGGATGGTCTTTAGTGCCTTTAGCGCTGAGCTGTGGTGCGGGCACCATTGCCACGCTACATCCTTCTTGAGCAGCTGTCTGAGGGGTGCCGTGAGTGAGGCTTCGTTTGGTATGTATTGCGCTAGGAATTTTGTCATTCCCAGCAGACGTTGGAGACTTTGTTTGTCTTCCGGGGTTGGCATGTCGACAATCGCTTTGATCTTTGTGTCGTCAGCTCTCTGTCCTGCTGCCATGATGACGTGTCCCATGTACTTTACAGTATCAACTTTAAACTGGATCTTGTCCCTGTTAAATTTCACATGTGCGGTCTTGGCTCTCTCCATTACTTTCTGCAGGATTTCATCGTGTTCCCGCTCTGATGACGCTGCGATGATCATGTCGTCTGCTTTAATGTACACACCTGGGATATCGCCGAAGGTCTCACAGTTCTTTTGTTGAAACACTTCGCTGGCCGATTTGATCCCGAATGGGAGTCTGAGGAAGCGGAACCGGCCCCACGGCGTGTTGAAGGTGCATAGCTTAGACGACGGCTCATCTAGCTTGATCTGCCAGTATCCATCCTTTTCATCTAGGATGGAGAAGATGGATTTTCCTGTTAGCCTGCTGCGCACGTCTTCCGGTATAGGAATGGAGTAGTGTTGATGCTTGACTGCCTCATTCAGGTTGCAAGGATCCAAACATACCCTTAGCGCACCATTTTTTTTCTTTGTGGTAACAAGACTGTTCACCCATTCTGTAGGTTCATTGACAGGAGTTATGACTTTCCTGTTCTGCAAGTCTGTGAGTGTCTCTCTTAGTGAGTCCATGATGGAGAGTGGTACGTTCCTGCACGCGTGAATCACAGGCGTGACGCTGGGGTCAATGTGTATGTGATGAACTCCAGGAAATTCGCCTAATCCTGTGAAGACCTCCGCATACCTCTGCAGCAGCTCCTCTTTGATGGCCGGAGGTTTTGCTGGTTGTGGGGACTCCACTGCAAGCGCCTCGACTCTTCTCACCAGCTGCAGCTCTTCACACGCATCTCCACCCAGGATTGGCTTGTCAGCTCGGCTAGACACATGGAAGTCCAATATAGCCGTATGCTTAGATGTGCGGCAATCTAGAGATGCAACACCATCTGAGGGTAGTCGTGCACCACCAAAAGCAATCAGCACAGTCTTTGTGGGCCGTAACTGAACGGGACCTGGTAGCTGCCGGAATACGCACATAGGAAGCACATTTGCATCGGCGCCTGTGTCCAACTTGAAGTTAATTGCTACGCCTCTGACCGTGGCTGTTTCACGCCATACAGTGCCTTTAGCTTGGTGGGCTGCTTTGTTTTTGTATTTTCTAATCATGCCTATATATAAGGAATCAATTTCACTTTCTAGATTATGCACTGTCTTTGTCTTGTAATTGCCGCTTTTTTCAGTGCTTGATTTACACACCTTGGAAAAATGATTGTTCTTACCACATTTGTGGCACACTGCACCATAAGCTGGGCATTGACGGGGCTCATGTTTATTTCCACACTTGTGGCAGAGAGTTGTTGCTACATGCCTCTTGCTGCTCATTTTGTTCTTGTTCCAGCTGCCCGTGCGCGTTTGCCCTGTTGCTTTCTTCAGTGCCTCCACTGAGGCGTCTTGGACAACATGTGACGTCTGCATCGCTTGTATTTGTGACTTAGCGAGCTTGGCTGATCTACATATCTCTACGGCCCTGCGCAAAGTAAGCTCATTATCACGTAACAGTCTTTCTTTCAAACGGGCATCATTTATGCTGAACACTAATTTATCCCTTATCATGTCATCTTCATGTCTGCCAAACTCACAGTCTTTGCTCTTCTGGCGCAGCTCTGTGATGAATCTGTCCACCGATATTCCTGCTGACATCGTGTGCGACCAGAATTGATGGCGTTGGAACACGACGTTCTTCCGAGGGCTGCAGTAGTCCTTGAAGACTTTCAGAACGTCCTCCATCGATTCGTCGTCTCCTTCTGGGATGACGGTGAGTGTGTTATACACTTCTAGCGCCTCCTCGCCGATGGTGTGAAGCAGAATGGCTATTTTAACCGTCTCTTCCTTATCCAACGCACCTGAAGCGGTCATGTACAGCTGGAAACGCTGCTCCCATCTTCTCCAGTTTTCTGCGACATTCCCGGTAAGTATCGGCGGTGGTGGCGGCTTGAACTGTTCCATATTTGTGCTCAGGCTAGCACTTGTTAGCTAGCTGCCTCAGCTACCAGCAAACTCGTTGAAGTACCGCCCTCGAATTATACCGTAACTCCGTCTTCTGACACCATGTTGTGATTTCTCTTATGTACACTATTGTTGTGTTACTATTCGTGGGTTACTAACTTAATCACTATTATATATAAGTACACGGAGACGAGGATGCGGCGCAAGTCTGATCTTTACTGACGGAGACATCACACACTACTAGGCTCGACCAGTGTATTACAGAACTCAGTAGTGGTGACAGTCCAATACAATCGAGCACCGAGTGCTCGATCCAATACACCACACTGTGCAGGAATATCATATTCGGTGTTTTATGGTTTTGGATGCGTTGTGGCTGAATATAGTGGTTGAAATCTGAAAACCCGCGTATCCATTTTCAACCAGGCAGCATCACCGCATAAAACCTCTGTATGGAAAGATGCCCTCGGCGCTCATCCTGTCTAACTGTGAGCTATAGATATGTCCGTTACTGCGGTACTGTTTCCTCAATCAGCATGCGTGTGTTGTGTTGGTGTTGTTATGCTGAGATGTCACACGGCCAACTCCTGTTGGGCAATCATATGGAACGCTTTGCTGCTCCGACGCTCCCTGTGGTGACTCTTATATAGGGCGTTGCTTGTGTTATTGCAGGACTTCTTTTTTCAGCACATGATTTCACACAGCCTTAATATAGCGGCCGTACGTGTCCGGTTAGCGCGGCGGTCTGTTGGGTTGCCTACCAACACGGGGATCGTCGGTTCGATACCCCGTGTTACCTCCGGCTTCTTCGGGCGTCCCTACAGACACAATGGGACGTGTCTGCGGGTGGGAAGCCGGATGTTGGTATGTGTCCTGGTGGCTGCACTAGCGCCTCCTCTGGTCGGACATGTATGTGTGTGTGTGTTAGTTAGTTAGTGTAGATAGCGGGACCGAAAATTAAAGCATTTATGATCCTAATTCTTTTTGGAGGTGGTAGGTATTGTCTCAGAGAGTAAGGGAAAAATCCCAGAAATTTAAAATTATGCATAATTATGCATAAATATGCAAAATATGCATTTTTCTAAAAATGGCTAAAAACCACTTTTCTCGGCATTTCAGATGATTCCGAGCATTTGGGGGAGGGAGTTGGAGTGGGGGGGGGGTTAGGGGCAGGGGGAAGGTGGTTAGCTGGCAGGATGAAGAGGAGGGAGATTTAGACGGGTGGATAACCAAACCGCTACATTGTAGCGGGGTTCTTCTAGTAAAATATATTTACAAAAAAAGAAGAAGAAGAAGCGGCTGGCGACTCCACATGTATCGGAGGAGGCATGTGGTAGTCTGCAGCCCTCCCCGGATCAGCAGAGGGGGTGGAGCAGCGACCGAGAAGGCTCGGAGGAGTGGGGTAATTGGCAGAAGTCTGCCCCGTGATTGACTGTGGTTACATCAGAGGACACCGCCAAGTCAGAGGTATCATTATTCAGGCAGTGGAACAGTTTGAGCAATGCTGGAATATAGATGAGCCCGCTCAGTCCATCTCTCTATCATCTCAACACAAACAACCAGTGGGTCTCATGTATACACAAAGAAACCTGTGGGGCTAAACCGAGGCTTCCACAGGCACTGCTGCCACATGACACTCAGCCAACTCAACACAACAACATTGTTTTAGTTGCTTGGCACTTGAGCACAAATCATTTCATAGTGTAACATTTTACCAAACCCTGGGGTTTGATAGGGGGGAAAAGCTCAAGGCTTTTTTCCATCTGTGTGTGTGTGTGTGTGTGTGTGTGTGTGTGTGTGTGTGTGTGTGTGTGTGTTTGTTTTTCTATCATAATGGGGAATGTCCCCATTAGGACAGCAAAACCTGAAACCACCTACCTTGTGGGGACATTTTATGGGTCCCCATGAGGAAGAGGGTATATTTTAGGGTTAGGATTTGGGTTTAGGGTTAGGATTAGGATTAGGTTAAGGTTAGGGTAAGGGTTAAGGTTGGGCATGGAGTTATGATGGTTAAGGTTAAGAGCTAGGGAATGAATGTAGTCAATGAGGGTCCCCACAAGTATAGAGAAACCAACATGTGTATGTGTGTGTGTCAGTGTGTGTGTGTGTGTGTGTGTGTGTGTGTGTGTGTGTGTGTGTGTGTGTGTGTGTGTGTGTGTGTGTGTGTGTGGTTTTTCTTACCTATTGGGCCCCCATTAGACAGAAAAACCTGAAACCACCTACCTTGTGGGGACATTTTATGGGTCCCCATGAGGAAAAGGGTCTATTTTGGGGTTAGGACTTGCGTTTAGGGTTAAGATTAGAATTAGCATTAAGGTAAAGTTAGGGTAAGGATTAAGGTTAGGATTAGGTTAAGGTTAGGGTAAGGGTTAAGGTTAGAATTGGGGTAAGGTTTAAGGTTAGAATTAGGATTAAATTAAGGTTAGGGTAAGGGTTAAGGTTAGAATTAGGAGCAAGTTAATGTTAGGGTAAGGGTTAAGGATAGAATTAGGATTAGGTTAAGGTTAGGGTAAGGGTTAAGATTAGAATTAGGATTAGGCTAAAGTTAGGGTAAGGGTTAAGATTAGAATTAGGATTAGGTTAAGGTTAGGGCAAGGGTTAAGGTTAGAATTAAGATTAGGTTAAGGTTAGGGCAAGGGTTAAGGTTAGAATTAGGATTAGGTTAGGGTTAAAGTTAGGGTAAAGGTTAAGGATAGAACTAGGATTAGGTTAAGGGTTAAGGTTAGGATTAGGATTAGGTTAAGGTTAGGGTAGGGTTAGGGTTAGGGTCAGGGTTCAGGTTAGGCATGTAGTTACGTAGTCCTTTTTGCTTGTTTTCGGTATTTTTATTGCTTTAATTCCTTTGCTTGCACACACACACACACACACGTACATGCGCACGCACGCGCAAATTAAATTCATTTTTTCCGCTATTTTTCTTATTTTTATTCCATTTTTAATTTCCATCATTACTATTGTTATTGGTTTTTTTGTTGACTCATTGACAAAGTATATGAGTAAGGCATACGCTGGTGTGTAAAAAACAAAAAACAAGTTTATTAACGGGATTTATAGACTGAGCATCAGGGAAGGGGCAGGATATTATAAGCAGAAACGTCCTCCTGCTCCTTTTCAGACACGCAACGTTTGTTTGTTTGTTTGTTTGAAATAATAACATTTGCTTTCTATGTCTGAAACACAGGCCTACCTACCTACCTTATGACGGTTAAGGGCTAGGAAATCAATATAGTCAATCAGGGAATATAGAGAGAGCTGGTGTGTGTGTGTGTGTGTGTGTGTGTGTGTGTGTGTGTGTGTGTTGGGCATCCGATGACCAGTCTACAATGGCTTTCATTGAGGATTTCGACTCGCCTTCTGTCCTGCTGCGGCTCAGCTGCTGTGGCCCGTAATGACTTTTGGATGAATATCCCAACGTGCTGGAATGACAGGACCTCTGCAAGGGCAGGAGAACAGCATTATACTTTTAAACATTTTAACCAAAGGAGATGTTTTTCCGCTTCATTATAGTGCTTTTCAAAACACTGAATCGAGACAAAGAAACTTTGAAACTATATTCCGTGTAAAAAAACAAAAACAAAAACAAAACAAAAAAAGAAGAGCTCTGCCCTTTCATCTCCTGTCAAAATTTGTGGAGAATGGGATGCTGACAATAAATAAATAAATAAACAAAAAAACATTTTTTTTGTTTTTGTTCTCTTTTCCTTTCATCCCACTCGATGTCTCAGAGCAGGCAAGCAGCGGAGCTGTAGACCTACACTAGATAAGAGGAGGAAGAGCTGCATGGAAACGTGAAGCAGCTTAGCAAAACACCCGCACGACCTCTGATGGAGAATGCACTTTTTAATCTTTCAACAACACAAGGAAAAGGGTAAGGACAACACAGCCTCCCTGAGCTCAGAAAGTAGTGGAGATGTGTGTGTGCGTTTGTGTGTATGTATGCATGTGTGTGTGCTTTGACGCATTTATCCCTGAAGTTCGAACTCCTCACAGCAGGAAGTATTGTTTCCTATCTTCCCCGTTCAGGCGTCCACAGCACAGAAGCCGTTGAGAATGATTGGGGGATGTGAAGAGCCTTCATTGTCACTACTTTTGAAGTTGCCAACGCTGTCACATGGTTCACTAAATGAACAGACCCAACTGAATTACGCATCGTCACAAGGTCAATGGCCCAGAGATCATGTGAACCAATTCACCACAGACCTTTTTCTCAAAACTACCTATTAGAATCCAGTCAACTAATTTAGCATTAGGTTTCCTATCAAATAAATTATAATCTTCTTAATTTTCCAATAACTGTTGTCAAACTATCAAAATGACTAAATAAACCTTACAATGTTTTACAGTAATACAGTTAAGTCATCATCATCGGTCACTCAGAGTCGAGTATGACCATCCTCCTTCTGGGTCCCTCTGGATCCTCAGGTGGGCGTAGAGGCTGATCCTGGAGCCGCATAATGGGAGGACACCTGCGCGTGACAGCTTTTTACATGGAGTGGCTGGTGCACCTGCAGCCACCACACAGTCCTTGGCAGGGGGTGGCCAGAGTCCAATGGCATGGAGAACCAAGATGATTGGTGACCACCCTCTGTTGCCTTCATCCACCTTCACTGCCGTTGTGACCTGGAGACATCTTCCACCAGTTCCACTGTTGAAGTCTTTGTTGGATTGCGCTTCATTTGGAACTTCCTCCTTAACCTATCTGCCTTGGGTGACACTACCAGGAGCCAAGCTCTGGACGGTATATCTCTTGGGATCATTGGTACACGCAAGCTTCTGCACCACGGCAAGGTGAGGACTGTCATGGCAGTTATTTAATTCCACTATGACATTAAATGAGGAGCGAGACAAAAATCTCTTAAAGTATTAATCTCTCATCATCAGCCACTTCTCCGGGGTCGGGTCATGGTGGCAGCAAGCTAAGTAGGGCACTCCAGTAATGCCCTCCAGCTCCTCCTGGGGGATCCCAGGGAATTCCAAGGCCAGACTGGACACGTAGTCCCTCCAGCAAGGTATCCTAATCAGATGCCCAAACCACCGCAACTGGCTCCTTTCAACACGAAGGAGCAGGGGATCTACTCCAAACTCCCTCTGAATGTCCGAGCTCTTCACCCTATCTCTAAGGCTGAGCCAACACACTCCTTTCAGCCACTTGTATCTGCGATCTCACCCTTTCAGTGACTACCCAAAGCTCATGACCATAGGTGAGAATTGGAACAAAGATTGAATGGTAAATTGAGAGCTTTGCCTTCCAGCTCAGCGCCCTCTTCACCACAGCGGTCCAATGCAACGTTTGCATTACTACTGATGCTGCACCAATCTGCTTGTCAATCTCCCACTTCACCCTACCCTCACTTGTGAACAAGACCCTGAGATACTTGAATTCCTTCGCTTGAGGCAACAACTCATCCCCAACCCAGAGGGAGCAATCCACCATTTTCTGGTAGAGAACCGTGGCCTCAGACTTGGAGGTACAAGCTGGACTCTGAAAGTATTGTCACACTTTAATATAATATGTTCATGAACATGACACACAAGCCTAGATGCTTGAAAGCGCACCGATCAATACAGTACAGTCTCTCTTATCGGGCAGTTGTCTGGTCTTCCCCTCCTTATCTCATGTCTTCCAGCTCTCATCCCACCAAGGCCATTTCTCCAATTAGTGTGTACAGACTTGCTACACTCAGTCAGTTTCTCATGCATTCCTCCGCTATTAACCAGCAGTTAACAATAGGCCTTTATTTGTTCACATGGAGAGAACACTTTATAAGGCTACCTTTGTTCTGTTACACATGGACTTTTAGCATCTATCTAAGCAATATAAAATAAAGTTAAACATGGTTTAGGTCATACATGGTCAAAGAATAAAAGTAAACACAGATCATGTATGAATTGCTCTCAAACAATCCAGAAGATAGTAAAGTAAATTCAAACAACACGTCAGTCAACCCCATAGGCTTCGATATATACTGGTAGAAAGGTCACAAATGAATGAGAAACCCAAACATGCTTTAATGACATTTCTATTTAATTTCTCTTCAGGTGGAGGTTTCCATCAAATGAAATATGGAAATGATTTTGGAAGGTCAACATAATATGATATAATAAGCCTTACAAACCAATTACTTAACTGACTAGATTAAATTTATCAGTGTCATGGTTTAAGTTAATCATACGATTGATAAGATATGACTAAGATTCTAGGTTTAAGTCGACATTTTGTCACTTCCTAATTCATTTAACGTTGTCGGTCAGACTGTAAGGCAATTTTATATTGACCTGACACATCACATAAATCTGCACAAATACTTGATCGCTTAAGACATCCAATACAGCAGGAAGGCTTGTAATTTGACGTTTAGACTTGAAATCAAGAGTAATTCTTCAAGTCACAACTACTACTACTACTACTACTACTACTACTACAGTTACTACTACTACCGCTACTACTACTACTACTACTACTGCTACTGCTGCTATTACTACTACTATTACTACTTTCAGCTCCATATTCAGCATCCTTCTCCAAATATACCCAGCATCTCTCCTCCACACATGTCCAAACCATCTCAATCTCGCCTCTCTTGCTTTGTCTCCAAACCGTCCAACCTGAGCTGTCCCTCTAATATACTCATTCCTAATCCTGTCCTTCTTCGTCACCCCCAACAAAAATGTTGGCATCTTCAACTCTGCCACCTCCAGCTCCGCCTCCTGACTTTCCATCAGTGCCACCATTTCCAGACCATATAGCATAGCTGGTCTCACAACCATCTTGTAAACCTTCCCTTTAACTCTTGCTGGTACCCTTCTGTTGCAAATCACTCCTGACACTCTTCTCCACCCACTCCACCCTGCCTGCACTCTCTTCTTCACCTCTCTTCTGCACTCCCATTACTTTGAACAGTTGATCCCAAGTATTTAAACCATCCACCTTTGTCACCTCCGCTCCTTGCATCCTCACCATTCCGCTGTCCTCCCTCTCATTCACCAGGTGTATTTCATTTGCTCCCTCTGACTTTCATTCCTCTTATCTCCAGTGGATACCTCCACCTCTCCAGGCTCTCCTCAACCTGCTCCCTACTGTCGCTACAGATCACACTGTCATCCGCAAAAATCATAGTCCACAGAGACTCCTGCCAAATCTCATCCGTCAACCTGTCTATCACCATTGCAAACAAGAAGGGCTCAGAGCCGATCCTTGATGTAATCCCACCTCCACCTTGAACCCATCCGTCATTCTGACCGCACACCTCACCACTGTCACACTTCCCTCATACATATCCTGCACCACTCCTACATACTTCTCTGCAACTCCCGACTTCATCATACAATACCACACCTCCTCTCTCGGCACCCTGTCATAAGCTTTCTCTAAATCCACAAAGACACGATGTAACTCTTTCTGGCCTTCTCTATACTTCTCAATCAACATTCTCAAAGCAAACATCGCATCTGTGGTGCTCTAATCATCACTTCTCCTCTTAACCTAGCTTCTATTACTCTTTCTCATAACTTCATACTGTGGCTGATCAACTTTATACCTCTGTAGTTGCTACAGTTCTGCACATCACCCTTATTCTTGAAAATTGATACCAGTATGCTTCTTCTCAACTCCTCAAGCATCCTCTCACTTTCCAAGATTGTGTTGAACAATCTAATTAAAAACTCCACTACCATCTCTCCTAAACACCTCCATGCCTCCACAGGTATTTCTTCAAGTTGCAACTAATCAAGTGCTTTGGCCTACCCTCAGAGGTAACCTATCCCTGTCCTTTTCCTGTCACGAAGAAAATGAGTCAAGTCAATATCAATTTATTTATGCATAATTAACTTGTATTTATGCGTAATTAACTTCTATTTTGCAGAGATCTTCCCATTCTCCCACCAATGTTGTAATCAGTGACATAAACACAAATAGACCGTGGCATGCCTGTTGATCTAAGTATGAGCAAACTACTGGGTAACTGAGATTATGATGACGCAGTATTGAATATTCCTCAGACATTGATTCTTTTTTTAATCAATTAATGACCAAATTATTAATCATCTGGCCAACCTGTTGCAAATTAGCGGTGGGCGACTGTTGCATCGCTGTGAAGCATGACTAAGGCAGCGATCAGTCTGGCAGCACGAATGTGATGCAGTGAAGGGAAGGCACAGAGATAGCAAGGGATGCAAAAGGAGGGAGGGGCGGATTGACTATGAAGTGTAGAATGAGGAGCAGAAGGAGCACAGAAGGAAAGGTTCAGTGTAAGTTGGTTTTGAAGGAGATTTAGCTGGATTCTGAAGCAGCTAATGGCAATAGAGAAAAACGTAAACGGAAATAAACAGTAAAAAGAGGGTCAAGGGACTGGAGGATCAATATGCAATTTAATGCTAAACATATATCCATTCAAACAGACGGGGGACATTTTTGAGAGAAAGCGTGCACAGGAGCAAAGCGCGGTATAAAAACACGCACTGCACCTCACCTCTCCTATGAACAACGGACAGCAACACATCGAGTCTTTTGTTTGGGGAAGGGTCACATTAGTAAGCCATCACTGTCAAAACTCGTGCAGTCACAACACTGAAAACTATGAATATTTCAGGGCCGGTCGTCTCCCATGTTTCCTCTCCACCTCAGCTGTAGCTGCTGACCCGTTGGCGGGGCCCCGGAGAGAAATAACCACCCTAGAATATACAGGGGAGGCCAAGAGAAACATAGCAACAGTCACTGGTTTGCAAAAAATAAATAAATAATAATAATAATGAAAAGTCATAAAACACAGCATAAATAAATTGTGCACTCTCTGGATATAAAATTGAATTGATAGACCGCTTGCTGGTCACTGCAAAAAAAAAATTGAAAAATAGAAATTAAAAAAGGGAGACAAATTGGTTTCTCTATGGCCTTCACAGTGACTTGGGGATTCTCACGCACTATAACCGTGTAGCGTTGCTAACAAATCTTATTTTTATATTATGTTTTGTTAAGGTCCACTAGATGTCCCTTGCAAATCATTTCCCAATATGTTTCGTGCTGGCGGCACATGAGTCATAAAATGTCTGCAGCCAATTAAATTTCCCTCGCAGGGTAATTTTACTCAAAAGATTAAAAACAGTGACTCCAACAAAGAGTTACACGCATAAAGTTAATGACTTTTATGAGTTTTCATTTTGAGCTTTCGTTTTGTAAAAGAACAAGGGGGAGCCCACACTTCCTTGCAGTGTTCCGCTTTTGTGCCCTTTGGTGCACATCGTGGGTAATTGTCCAGAATCCAGGATTTCTAATCGGTTTTATTAGCTCAGTAAATGTACACATACAAGGAATGTGACTTGTTCAGGGCGCTCGCGTTAAAAATACAGAATGTGGTACGACATTACCAAATTTAATAACGGACTATTTTGAAATGGCTCATGCGAGTGAATAAAATAAGGTGGGGAATAATAAGCAACCTCTGTACAGAGTTGCAAAAGTAAAACTAATATTTTCACAAAGGGAAAGAGCAGGATAAGCGGTTAAGATAATGGATGGATGGATGGGAAAAACATCAGATACGTAGGTGGTCTCTACATTAAAATATTCACACGCATTGAGTATTGTACTGGCAAATAACATACTGAAATGTTTCCACTCCCTTATCTGCGTGTTCGTCGAGTAGGGACAGACAGATTTTTATGCTATTCTGGGATAACAGCACGCTAAGATGGACAGATAAAGAAACTTTAAGACAGGGAGATCGAAACTTCAAACTGCCATTATCTTTGATTGTTAATGATAATTGATAATAATACCGCTATCAGGGGCGGCACGGTGGCGCAGTGGTTATTGTGGTCGCCTTGGGGGTCATCCCGGGTCGTCCTCTGTGGGGAGTTTGCATGTTGTCCCCGTGTCTGCGTAGGTTTCCTCCGGGTGCTCCGGTTTCCTCCCACAGTCCAAAGACATGTAGGTCAGGTGAATCAGCCATACTAAATTGTCCCTAGGTGTGAATGAGTGTGTGTGTCAGCTCTGTGTGATGGCCTGGTGGGCTGTCCAGGGTGTCTCCCCACCTGCCGCCCAGTGACTGCTAGGATAGGCTCCAGCATCCCCGCGACCCTGAGAGCAGGATAGGTGGTTCGGATAATGGATGGGTGGATGGATGGATGGATGGATGGATGGATAGCACTTTTAGATTTATCAGTAAGTGTCAAGGAATACTCAGTTTAACAAAAGAGGATGCGTGTGCCAACATTACATTGATGCAGTGTTAGGCGTCCGGGTGGTATGGTGGTCTATTCCATTGCCTACCAACACGAGGATCGCTGGTTCGAATCCCCGTGTTACCTCCGGCTTGGTGGTGCATCACTACTGACACAATTGGCCGTGTCTGCGGGTGGGAAGCCGGATGTGGGTATGTGTCCTGGTTGCTGCATTAGCGCCTCCTCTGGTCGGGGTGCCTGTTTGGGGGGGGCAGGAGAACTGGGGGGGGGTAGCGTGACCCTCCCACGTGCTACGTCCCCCTGATGAAGCTCCTCACTGTCAGGTGAAAAGAAGCAGCTGGCGACTCCACATGTATCGGAGGAGGCTTGTGGTAGTCTGAGGCCCTCCCTGGATCAGCAGAGGCCAGAGGGGGTGGAGCACCGACCGGGATGGCTCGGAAGAGTGGGGTAATTGGCCCGATACAACTGGGGAGAAAAAGGGAGAAAAAAAACCCCATCACATTGATGTGGGCCTGTGTATCCTATTTTGTCCCAGTTAGGGAAAAATAAGCAACAATATCGATAACAAATGGAAAGCTTGCCAACGTGGGAAGCCTCCTCTCTCTGCTTTATATCACTTCTGCATGATGCAGTACTACTCCTGCATCGGTTTAGCCTGGGTTAGATCTTCTTAATAAGCTATTGGCCAGTGTATCACAAGGGCAAAAGTTCCTATCACGTTTCATCCTCAAGATGATTTATGTCGCCATGTTGTATGTTACCGATACCTCGTGTTGCGAGCCTCCGGAAATTTGTTGCAGGATGCTGGAAATAGGATTCCCATCAACGGCGTGCTGCAGATACTCTTGATGAGATGAAATCAAGCCGCGCTCCTCGGTCATGTTGGAGTGGATGATAACTGCAGCCAATTGTGGCTTCTGACCTTACAGACAGTGCGGGCCGTCAGCCGGGAGGGAGGGAACGACGGCAAGTGTAAAAACAGCGGGTCAAACGAAACGTTTGCGATTTTCATCTCGGCACGACGCACCTGAGACATCTGCTCTGCATGCAAACACGGAGCGAGTGGTTTTCATTACATTATAATTGTAGTGTTGCTTTCAGTGCTTAGCGAGGTCCACATCCTGGAGGAGCGCCTCTTTGATGATGACGGACATCTTATTGAAACAATTAATCTTCCTTGCGAAGGGCTACACAAGCGTAGCTTGCGCCCGGTATTCAGCCTCACTTGAATGTTTCATGGAGGCCCTGTGAGACTCTTTGTTAAGTTTGTTGTGGTTTTCAATCGCTATTTGGTTTCAGTGCTTTATTTTGCTATGCTGAGTCTGAAATGTATTTTGCACGGTTGACTCTGTTGTGTGTTTGCAATACTTGGCTTTTTCAGCAGAACTTGGCGCAGCGCTTGTGATTGTTCTACGCTTATTTATCTTTTTTTTTTAGTCTTATTCAATTTTTTTTAACTAAGTTAGCTAGAAATGTCAGCATTTCTATACAAAGGCATGAAAAAAAACTTAAATGGGAATTTTTAAAAACAGTTTTTGTATGTTTGACACATTGCTGGATCCGAGGCCTCCCGATAAATACAGCGAACGTCTTTGTCCCTGAAAATCTGATCATGTGCCAATTTATTGTGCTTATCTTTAATAGTAAGTATGTCCCCAAGCGAGCGAGACAGACGGGGACCGAAAGAGAGAGGGGGGGGGCAGCGAAAGAGAGTAAATGAGGGCTTTTCCTGTTATCTGCTAATCTTCAATTACTCAATATCCAGAACAATTTGGACCTCAATCAGCGGATCCACTGGAGCGGAGGTTAAAGTTAAGTTAAGGAGGAACAGATGAGGGCTTTCAGGGCACGTGTGCCCAGTATTCTTGGAAAATGGAGGGTATCTGTTGTGTGTGTGTGTGTGTGTGTGTGTGTGTGTGTGTGTGTGTGTGTGTGTGTGTGTGTGTGAGACTATACATGTGCTTCAGGAAAAGTAAAGCGTGTACAAGGGAGTACAGGGGAGCATTACATCCGTTACCATGGCCTGCTGAGCCATGCCTTGCAGCAGGGCGGCTCAGCGGAGGGGACGGCAAGGCTCAGGAGGTAAAGCGGGAGGTCTGGTAATCAGAAGGTTCATGGTTTGATTCCCAGCTCCTCCACAGAGCATTTTAGAGTGTCCTTGAGCAAGGCACTGAACCCCTAACTGCTCCCAATGAGCAGGTTGGTGCCTTGCATGGCAGCCCCCGCCATCAGTGTATGAATGTGTGTGTGAATGGGTGAATGTGAGATGTACACTGTAAAACGCTTTGAGTGGTGGGTAGACTAGGAAAGTGCCATATAAATGCAGTCCGTTTACCATCTACCCTTTCATAAGAGAGTAGGAAGAGTAGGAAGAGCCATCACACACATATTCTGTACAGACCACACCCGTGCTCCTTATCCCATCCAACAATATTTTCTCTCGCCCTGTTTACATGTTCATGTTCATGCTCTCATCTCGCTGTTATTACCAGAACTGTTTTGACAGTGAAGCTTAGTACATTTCAAACTTGATGAGTACAGATCCACACCAAAATCACATTGAAAAGGATTTATTAAGTAACCTCATGTTGATATTATCCCAGATAACCTGTTTCTTCTCACTGGTGCCCTGTGGTTGGAAAAGCATAAAGGAGCACATAATGAAAATGGTAATAGCTCATTACAAATGGAAAATCCTCAGCAAATGAAATGGAGGGGCTCGGGGAAATGAAACCTGGCCTGACAAACAAATTTGGAGCGTTCAAGCACTGCTGATGATACACACGCCGGAGACGTTGCATCAGCTTTCACTCTGATACCGAGCTTAGAATATTATAAGTTTTTTACTTTATTAAATGAATAACAGTGATTGCAGTAGACATTGCAATAAGCACATTTCATGAATACAATGCTTATTCATCTACACCCCTTTTTTGAGGATTTCCAAAAATATAAATAAATAAAGGATACAACATTTATTATGCATACGCACGGGGTCACAAATTAAATGACAAGAGAGTTTGCATGCATCTGCAACAAGGTTTTCACTCTGCACCAAAAAACGGCCAGCTCTGAGTGGGCGAGGCTGCAGGGGGGAAAAAAGCCAAGCTGACTCGGTGGATAAAGACTGCCCTCTCAGGGTTCATTTCGTCAACTGCAGTTAACGTGAACGTGACTCGTTTCCCTCTGAACTTGGAGCTACTATGTACAGTGCAGAAATGTAAAAAGTTTTAAAAACCAGCTGTTCTTTCTGTGATGAACGTCCAGAAACAGTGCTGCACCTATTCTGGCACTGTTCCCTCACCAAGAAATTCTGGCAAGACCTTTGCAGATTTGTCACTGATCACCTTTTCAAAGACGTTGTTTTATTATGGGAGAATGTAGCATTTGGTTTCTCTAAACACC
Source organism: Lampris incognitus (assembly GCF_029633865.1). Taxonomy (NCBI): domain Eukaryota; kingdom Metazoa; phylum Chordata; class Actinopteri; order Lampriformes; family Lampridae; genus Lampris; species Lampris incognitus. Next base: position 98,309,808 of record NC_079213.1, on the reverse strand, counting down.
GCCCCCCCCACAAAAAAGGCAACAAATATCTTTCATAACAAATCAGTTGATAATATTAGCAACATGTTTTATTCACAAAAGCAAATTCACAAACAAAAAAACATTTTTTGTTGTTTTCTTGAAAGAAATTGAACAATACGTAAAACGTATTGCTTTTTCTACAAACAAAAAAGGCTGTAAAAACGTTTAATTTATGTATGTCTTTTAATGTCTTTATGTAATGGTAATGGAATGGAATGTACCCCTGGCTCCTTTGTTGTTTATGTTGGTTCAGTGTACTGTTCTCTGTATACTAAATGTGCTGCGCGCGCGCGCGCGCGCGTGTGTGTGGGGGGGGGGGGACAAAAACCTGGAGCCAGAGAGCAAAAGCCACGTTAACGCTTGGGATGATTGCGTGTCTGAATTGACATCCCAAGTCAAGTCAAGTTTATTTATATAGCACATTTAAAACAACCACAGTTGAACCAAAGTGCTGCACAAGTTTATAATCCCAAGGTCCTGGCACTTCAGTATTACGTGACCCCCCCGCCGTCGTTGGTCAGTTTTTTTTTTTAATAAGCACTTTCCTTTATTAACTAACTGACAGCAAGTTGTACGCATGTCACATTTTTACAAATAGTCGTTGGTCAGTTGTCTCATGTCAGATTTCCCAATTCTACAAATCGCTTTCGTTTCAGTGTGCAGCAACACGATTGGTTCAACTTTTAGCAACAGTACAACACTCCGCCTTTCTGATTAGAGATGTTGCACAATGCGTTGTCAGCCTTTGAGCTTTATTCAAGACCACAACGCGTTATTTACAACAGGTCGCACGGGACGGTAGGATAACAACAGCGTGTCAGTGAGGTCAGTGGCCGATTGGACAGATATGCGAAAATTGTGATGTATTTACTTATGATTGAACTGCACGGTATCTATTCGTCTTACTAAACCGAAGAACCCACGGGCTATTGTCTTTTGTGCTTCCTTAACTGACCTAACAACTTTTTTTTTTAGTTGTATAAAGTTCGCTATGATCAACGACTCTTGCGTTTGACCACACTGTATGCCACGATGGCTAACCTACGGAAAATGGCGAGGTTCAGAAAGAGTTATTTTCTGCCGTCAGTGTATATTAAAGTTGTTCTTCGGGGTTGTAGTTCGTCGGTCAAAAGGGTTGTCCCGAGTTCAAGAGTCTGGATGTTGGATTTGGATGACAGCTCCCAGGCAGGAATGCCGAAACAGGCGGAATGCGCCATCTTTAGATGAGACGAGAGATGTTCTGCGTCAGTGAAGATACCACGAACACTGTCCTTTGAATGAATACCGACGAATAGTTCAGGGAAATCTTAATTGAATTTGTACTGTTCCCATCATTTGCTCCAGTCAGTGAGTTCCTGCTGTTCAGTTGCTGTTTTCTTCCACGTTGTGCTGACTCGTGAGATTGCGCCTCATTCAGACAGATATGAATGAGAACACAGGTTATTTTTTTGTGTTGAGCAGATAAAAGGTGTGTGGTTAATGCAGAGAGATGTGGATCTTGTCCAGAATTACAAATGAAGTCTTGTCGACATTGCTCGCGTTAATATCTCAGAGGGCCCAGAAAGGCTGACTAATTTCATTGTGAATCCAATGCTTTTTGCTCTCTGCAATTGTTTCCATTAACATTACAATGTAATGACGTCTTTCTTTCTTTCGTTCTTCATTTCTTTCAAGTCAAGTCAAACTCATTTGTGTAGCCCTAAATCGCAATTAAGTCCCAGAGGGCTTTACAATCACATTGCATTTTGTGCAATGTATGGAACCTCCCCCCCATCATCAGACGCTCAATTTGGATGAGGAAAAACTTCACAGCGAAAAACAAAACTTGTCAGGACATCTCTGACCTTCTCTCTTTCTACTCACCAGCTATACTCACTAGCTAACTATCAGACCATGTTTAGCAATAGGTTTCGATAGCCCACTTACCAAAGGACACTTGATTGCCTCAGCTATGACACTCTGCCCTGACTAGCTGGCAGCCAAGTGTCTCAATAAGTCTGCTGGAGATGGACCAACTTGACATCAGCAGTCAAAGGTTACATAGTTCTCTATCTGGCTCTGAGGGGTGTGGAGCAGAGTCTAGTACACAGAGCAATAGAGTGGTTAATGTTGATGCAGCTCCACTTTACTGGGTGACAACCACACTTAAGCAAGAGGAACTCAAACGATCTCTTATTTTGTGCAGTAACATGTCACTAAATGCAAATCTTCTCTATCTCTAAGGTAGCTTAATTTGTGTTGTATTACAGCGAAAAACTACTGTAAAATGGCTAAAAATTTTTTTTATTTAGGTTTAATCTCAAACTTGCTATCAGGAAATTCAGACTTTGCTCTGGTGTTATAAACGTTCTAGATATTAACTATTGAAATAAAGAAATAAAAACCTGCCCATTAAATCTCTCCCAACAAATAATGATTTATTTCAAGGGTTCACCTAGGGTTCACCTGAGCGGTAGCACCAGAATCTCGTTGATCTTGCACAGCTGTTTAAATTCCTTGCCCTGCCATCAAAGAGGATGTGTAAAATGAAAAAAAAGTATAACTCATAGATGGCTTCAACTGCGTTACTGCATTGCGGTTCGATCTGCAGAACAGCCTTGAGCTGCCAATCATAGGGGATATGAGACCCATCTTTACAGCCCTGCATGATACTTTAGCAACACCGCCATAGAAGCAAAGCCATCCACAGCAATCACACACAGACTCTCGGAGAGCGCTGTAGACTCTTCTGCCCTGGCATTGTCCTTGGACTTGGCAGCAGATTACAGCTGGCTACACTGACTACCCTCTGCATCTTCAGTGTGAGTTATCTTCTTGGCGTGCTATGGCTTGTACATTGGGTCATACATGTAAACTGCTTACATTACTTTGGTGCGGACATGTGGGAGAGGGTTGAGCTTTGTACAGGCATACCTGTGCTGCAGTTTTCTGTCTGCCATGTGGCAGAACAAGGAAATATGCCACCCATGTGTTGTGAGCTCTAAAAAAAAAACAAACGATGAAATGACTGTTGTGGCAGTGATCAAGGTATGTGGGACACGTACTTTACCTATCGAGATGTTTCTACTCTGGGGTACCATGCTGTGGAGGTCAGGAAGACGGTCAATTTCCAGTGGCGGCTGGTGCTAAAATTATTTTGGGGGTGGGGCGCAATTTACCTTGGCGCAGCACACCTGACAGCTGCTTTAATGTCCACACAGGCACAGAGTTATTAAGAAGGACAATGTAGCCTATAGATTTTATCAGGGTTCGTAGACGGTGGATGATTGACAGTCGAGACGAGGCATCACAGTGAGTGTGAACATGATTGACAGCCACGAGAATTGTCCAATCACATTAGATCAAAAAACATTTAAACAATACCTATTCGCTGCCAATAAAAGTGGGAGTGTCTGGAAAATCTGAAGAAACCAATTAGACAGCAGCCTCAGGTCACCTGCTCGCCAAAAGTTTCAGGGCTTCCATAAGGTATCATTTGGCCAGCGCCCCTCACCCAGGAAGTATATGTATTCAGACAGAAATCAACCAAACACCATTTGGAACCAATATCTAATGGCTGCTGACAGGCGCTCACAGACTGAAAAACACTTTTGTTTCATAATAATTTGCATTATACAACTAAATTATATTTAATATATGTAAGTAGATTTTCATCTCTTGATATTTGAAGGGGGCGGCGCCCCAGCGCCCTGTACTGGCCAGCCGCCACTGTCAATTTCCCTATGTGAGTAATGAGGTGTGGCCGCCAGACCTTGAGGTGTGACCAGACTTTGGGAGAAAAAGAGCGAATGCGGGACAGGCAGCAGCCCCAAAACCTTCTTGTTTATAGTCTGTTAAATTAAACTTTGAATTAACCCAGAAGTGGCATATAATTCATTATATCAAGAAGGTCTTTAAATTTTTAGAATCATCTTTGACAGCAGAAACAAGGCTTACATCCGTTACAAAATGCATAAAAATCCTGTCAAATTAATTGTTAAGGTATTCCTACACTTTAATATCCTATATTTTTGCATAGTTGAATTAATGCGCAATTGTAATTCAGTAATAAAATCTGTAAATTAATTTGTAATTTGGCATTAAATTCTCCTTGGCAACAACAGGTTATCATTCTTTAGTAGCCAATTGGAATTCTCTGTTGTGATTTCAATTGCAGCTAAAATGAAAACTCTTCCATATAAATCACCATGACTCCCCCCCTTTTTTTTCTCCCCAATTGTATCCGGCCAATTACCCACTCTTCTGAGCTGTCCCGGTTGCTGCTCCGCCCCCTCTGCCAATCCGGGGAGGGCTGCAGACTACCACATGCCTCCTTCGATACATGTGGAGTCGTCAGCCGCTTCTTTTCACCTGACGGTGAGGAGTTTCACCAGGGGGATGTAGCACGTGGGAGGATCACGCTATTCCCCCCAGTTCCCCCTCCCCCCCGAACAGGTGCCCCAACCGACCAGAGGAGGCACTAGTGCAGCGACCAGGACACATACCCACATCCTGCTTCCCACCCGCAGACATGGCCAATTGTGCCTGTAGGGATGCCCGACCAAGCCGGAGGTAACACGGGGATTCAAACCGGTGATTCCCCGTGTTGGTAGGCAACGGAATAGACCACTGCGCTACTCGGACGCCAATCACCATGACTCTTTCCACTCTTGGATCTCCATATATGCACCTCACCTCATTTAGCTTTTATTTTCATGAACAAATACTACTTTTGCCTAGACACTGATGCTGTATAGGCTTTACAGATACTCAAATTTCCATTGTAACATGTTTTCACTGTGGGATGTACAGAGGAAACTCAAAGCCCCACCATACTTCATTTTCAGATTGGAAAAATCAAATTGGAAGATAGTTGAGTGTCTTGAACTATAGGCAAGGGAGCATCGCTGTATCTAGAGGAGTTTCATCCATCTTGCGTCATGCTGTTTGACAAATGAAATGAACATGGTTGAGTTATCTCCGTCTCCACAACACCAACTGACAGAGTGATTGCAGTTCCAACAAGACACTACTCCTACACAAGATAAAATATTCCGATCTTCAGTGCCGAGGACAAAATGTTCTGTTTCATCATGACAACCGTGCTATCTTGAGTTAAATCTTTTTTGTTACAGCCACTCTTTATTCCTTGTCACAGAGATTGAAGCCGACGATCACGATGGCAGACAGTGAGAAGACTAATGAGACTGACGTGGCAGCAGCCCAACAGGCTAATGCAGATCAGCAGGTGAGCGCCATGGCCACAGCTGACGCCTGTTATGAAACACTACCATAACACAAACTGGTGTGACCTTCAGGAGTTGGTGTAGGGAATCAATCACCAATGCCTCGCAGAAAACAGAAAATCAATCATGAGAAAAGTGTACCTAGTTTTCAGGTCCCTAACAATATTGTTTGACTCTTCTTAGAGTGTTGTGTCCAGAGTAAGCAACCTGCCCTTGGTCAGCTCAGCTTGTGAGGTGGTGTCCGGTGCCTACAGCAGCACGAAGGACAATGTGCCCTTGCTGAAGGGAGTGATGGATGTTGCAGAGAGTGGGGTTCGAACATTAGGGGCAGCTGCCACCACGGGGTCCAAACCTCTTTTGGATATGCTGGAGCCACAGAGTAGGTCCTACTCACTGCCAAAGATTTTTGAAATAATGAAAAAATGCAATATCTTTATTGGCATTATCTACACTTGGCAAATTGCGCAAGAATACATCACAGCACAGATGCGAAAATGGGATGTGAGCATTCCTTTTATTAGCTTCAACACCCCTGAAATACAACATAACTGAAAGAAGAAATTGGATTTCTTTCAGTCACACAATTAAAGTCATTTTAATCTTAAGAGGCCTTTTTAATAATAAAGTGTTGTATCCCTAAAAAGGTCATTCTATTCCCAGTCTAGATATGGATGTCTATCATCCGATATCTTCTGATACAGTTGTTGGAAGATTCTCACCAATAACATCAACAATTTTGCCTCTTAGCTGAATTAAAATTCTGGCTCATTCTTATAGTTTTAGAATGTCAACTTATTTTTGTGTGGATCCAATAAAAACTAGAAGGGATTTGGGTGTTGTAGTTCTGTTTCTAATTCTTTACAGCATTTATCCCCCCCCCCACTGTGCCTACTTTCAGTTGCCACAATAAATGACTATGCTATGATGGGACTTGACAAGATGGAAGAGAAGCTGACCATCCTTCATCAGCCAGCAGACAAGGTCAGACAGAGTTAATCATATACAGTGTCTTGGAAGATGTCTCTAAACTTATAAAAGTGTGTTTAATGCTATGTTTGTTTTACATGTTTTATTGCGAATTGTGTATTTGGGTTGTTCATTAATTGTATATTGTACTTTTTTTTTTAATTTTGAAGTTCTAATTACATAGTAAACCCTTGTTGAAAGGATGAAATCACTTGTTCCCTGTATTCACTTGGGCTTCATACAATCAGTTGTCTCAGTTGTCATGGTATTGGTAATGCAAAAAAACCCAACAAACTTATCTCGAGTAGGGGTGTAAGAAAATATCGATACGCTCGAGTATCGTGATATTATCTTTTGTGATACTGTATCGATTCTCAAAACCACCATATCGGTTTTTAATTGTTTACATGTAAAGGTTCATGACAAATATTTTGTGTTGTGTGTAACCCCACGACCGCTAGATAACAGTGTTGTCATCTATCTTCAGCCATTTGACTCTTCCACTCCAACCAATGCAACAATATAAACTGAGACAGGAAGTAGCATAATCTCAAAGAACACAGGCCTATAAAATCACAATATATCGCCTTTCGTATCGCAGTATATCGGGATATATTGAATCGTAACCCCTGTATCGTGATATGTATGGTATTGCTAGATTCTCGCCAATACACAGCCCTAATCTCAAGTACAAAAAAGCAAAACGATACTGCCTATTTATTTTTCGAGCATGGCACATCAGCTTTCTGTCTTTCTTTAGTTGGTGTCAGACACAGTGGGCATGGTGTATCAGTCAGTGGCAGGAGCCAAAGATGCCATGACTGGAGCTGTGATGGGAGCTGTGAAGGGTGGTGTCGATCTGACCCGGGCTGCAGTCAGCGGAGGCATCAGTTCAGTCCTGGGAACCCGCATGGGGCAGATGGTCAGCAGTGGGATGGGCCTGGCCCTCAGCCGGTCTGAGGACTGGGTTGAACAGAACCTACCACTCAGCGAGAGGGAGCTGGGTCAGTAGCTGGGTCCTAATTGTGAAAAGAACAAACGGTTTAAAGGCAACAAGGGATTGGTAACCTAAATGTGGAGCATTGAGATATGAAGTAGTATGTCTCAGCTGTTTGATTGAAATGAAGGTGATGGTTAACAAATACCTGGCTCCCTGCATCAGTGTTTTGACCCCCCCCCCCATTTTCTCCCCAATTGTATCCGGCCAATTACCATACTCTTCCAAGCTGTCCCATTCGCTGCTCCACCCCCTCTGCCGATCCGGGGAGGGCTGCAGACTACCACATGCCTCCTCCGATACACGTGGAGTTGTCAGCCGCTTCTTTTCACCTGACAGTGAGGAGTTTTGCCAGGGGGACGTGTTGCGTGGGAGGATCATGCTATTGCCCCCAGTTCCCCCTCCCCTCCCCTCCAAACAGGTATCCCAACCAACCAGAGGAGGCGCTAGTGCAGCGACCAGGACACATAACTACATCCGGTTTCCCACCCACAGACACGGCCAATTGTGTCTGTAGGGACGCCCAACCAAGCCGGAGGTAAAATGAGGATTCGAACCTGCGAACCCCGTGTTGGTAGGCAACGGAATAGACCACTACGTTACCCGGACGCCCTGTTTTGAACTCTTACCACTGTTGTAACACAAATTAAGAGCATCTTTTGGTTGATGTGTTCAGGTCTAGCAAAGGTGATGGTGAAGAGGTTTATGTTTCCCTCACGTTTCCATTAAAGCTATGAAATAATACATGTTACCCTGAGGTATTACTAGGACGGTTTGACTGTTGCAATTTATTTGGTTCGATGTTAAAATCTCTTGGACAAATTGCAGTTTTCTGCAATTTGTTCTGTTACACTCCAAATTAATTAATCCTCAGATATTAAGGACTTGCTATCTCTCAAATATACTTTCATGTCAAAGCACACTTATTGTGAGACCTCCTTGCTGACGGTGGATGTTTGCCTCATTACTATTTTGATTCAGAATTGTTGTACCCCACAACTGTCTGAATACATTAGCTTTTTAAGTAATGCTTCATCTTCATAAAGGCAGGTCAAGGTGATGAGGTGCTGTGGTCTTCATGTTTAATTCTATAGTGATTGGTATTGAGCTCATGACTGGTGGTTATTCATAGCTGAAGGGGCTGGAGCATTCCAGTGACCAACTGTTAACTTGGCCCATAAACCCACTCCGATCTCCAGCACTCGCCGCTTTGACACCTGTTACTGTGATGTCATATTACCCCATTGACCTGCTATACTTCGTGGTAGCATTAATACCTGAGTGGGCTGGGGTTTTTTTGTTTGTTTGTTTTTTGTTGCTGTGATTGGTGTAAATAGTGAGCACAAAACGCGTATGTATTAATTTATAAAACTGTTATCAATAAAAGTGTACTGAAAAGTTTTCTCCAAACTAGGTCACATACATAATAAGAAAGACTAGGACTAAGCAAGAAAGATAACTAACTGGTTCCCCTCTCACCAAGATTGGACATAGTGATCAGTAAAGCACAGCTATAACGCAGAACTGTCGAAGATGGGTTATTCAGAGCATTATCTTTGTACATATGTATATTTATGATGAAATCTGAAAAAGAAAAACCTTCTTTAATAAACCCCATGATGGAATAAAAATTCCTATTCCACAGAAAATATATTGTGACTCTCCCTTAGCCTAAAATAAGTGATTCTTCTCCTCTTTCAGCTGCACTCGCTGAGCCCAATGCGAGTGAGTTGACTGCCACACAGTCCAGCCCCAGTTACTTCGTCCGTCTGGGGAAACTCTCTGCCAAGGTCCAGGAGCGAGCCCTGGAACAGTCACTGCTTAGAGCTCGGCATGCCAGGGACACCACCTATTCTTCAATTGCACAGATCACCAATACTCTGGATCTGCTGGAGAGTGCCCGCACCACTCTGGGTACCGCTGGTAATCAGATTGGAGGAGCCCCAGAAAAACTGCTCCAACACTGGAAAGAGTGGAAGGAAAGACAGTCTGGAGATGGGCAGATGGAAGCAGAGCTGGATGTTGCTACAGATGAGCGTGAGGTCAGGGCTGTCACCCAGGACATCCATGTAATAATTACAAATCAGAAACCTGAACTTCATTTCACAGTGTTCAAAGCCATGTATAACTAGACATAAATATTAGGTTAAACAGACTGTAACAGTGACAGGAATCCAAGGGGACTTAGAATGCCCCTTGAAAAGATGGAGAAATTTATGGCATGGAACAGTCTCTGTCAGGGAACAAGATCTGAACATGGAACTATGAAATACCAAGTCAGTATTTTTTTAAAAAATCTATCACTCATGCATATTTTTCTTTCATTTTCATCTGCTCACAGCGCCTGGAATGGCAGGCTCTATCCATGGTCCGAGGTCTTAGTGACCAACTGCGGTCAGCGTGCTCTGGTGTGGTGACCAGTGCCCAGGGTCTACCAAGTATGGTCCAGGACCAGCTGGCCAGCGCACGGCGATCGGCTGAAGAACTTCACTACTCCCTAGGGAATACCAGCAACCTCACTCCTCTCCTCCTGGAGCAGAGCCGTCACCACCTAACACAAGTACTAATTTCATCAGCTGTCATTATCAGAGCATCATTTTAGCTGAAGGCAGTTCAAGCTTTTTATTGTTTCTTGTTGCACAGCTGCATCCAAACAGTAACCTAGCCCCTGCCTCATCCTTTTTTCTTGGTAGTTTAATAATGCAACCAAAGTTATTTACTATCAAGTTTTGTTTGTTTGTTTCTGTGGAGTTTTTCTTCACCAAAATTAAGGGCCTAAGAATAGGGGGTGTTGTACTTTGTACAGAATGTTATTGTGATTGTTAAGTTCTTGAAACTAAACTGGGATTTAGGGCTAACTAAAATAAACCTGACTTGGTTTGACTATTATAAAAGAAATATAATCTACACTATACATGTACACCCAACACATTAATTCAGTTCAGTTCAATTCAGTGCAGCTCAATTTAATGGGTACTTAAGAAGCATTACATAGATCCTACATGTTGAAAAAGCATACAAAGTGACTATATAATGTATTATCTGGAATATTTTCCCATTGACATGCATTCTACGAATCTCAGCTACACCAACTTATGGAATTCTTTCCTTACATTTTGTTACGTACACACAGAATATTTACATTTTGAACTCCCCCATGGTAGCATAGGATTTTGAGTTAGGCACATGTTGTGAAGTCGACAATGGTCATGACCATGCAGTTGTGTTGAAAATAATCTTCCTCTTTACAGGTGCAGCAGTCTCTGGATGGTGTCATGGAGTATCTTCTGAACAACACTCCACTCAACTGGCTGGTTGGGCCCTTTGCCCCACAGATCACTGAGAAAGAAAAAGAAGACCAGCCAATGCAGATGGCTGACCCACAGAAATAAACTGGATGATTTTGTTCTTTGGGTTGGTGTTATAGGGTGAAAGAAATGTGAACTGATGTTTGAATGGCTCACTGGAAAAATACCTGTTAGCTTTATTGAGAAAGATTTTAAATTTGTGTGTAATTGTGTTTTCTGCACAACATGCTAGTGCTATTGTATGGACTTGAGACTGAAAAGAAGAAAGTTTTACTTTGGAAATTATATTTTGAATTTAAAGAATGAAAGTTGAATCAGTTCATCCGGACACAATGTTTATTGAGAGAAACGTTTCATCACTCATCTAAGTGACTTCTTCAGTCTCAACTGACTGCAGGTATCCCCACCCTTATTTAGATACCCAATTTAGATACAGTGGCATAACGACCGAAAACGATCAGTTTATACCTATAGGTCAGTTGAGACCGAAGAAGTCATTTAGGTGAGCGATGAAACGTTTCTCTCAATAAATGGTTGTGTCCAAATGAACCGATTCAACTTTCTTTCTTCGATTTTATTACCTGGATTATTGAGCATGCTTAAAATATATATTTTGAATTATTTTTTGATAGTGCTGTATTTTGAAAAATAATTGAAACATTTGTGCATTTAGCCAAATGAAAACAAATAAAATAAAATTTTATGTTACCTGGAAAATGTGACGTCGCCGATTCACTACCAGCACAAAAATGTGTCAAAATGATGTCATAGGACTAGAATTGAACTGTATAACTTCAGTTGACTGTAAAGACCAGCTCAAGATGTTCAGATGGCCCCTCACACCCGCAATAGGAGGACTCGCTCTTCTGATATTAAGAGTTATCTAGCGCTTAACACGTTTTAGTTGTTTGTGCTTGCAATCTCAGTTAAAACGTTTCTGTTTCTACACATTTCTGGAGTGGTGAGGGGTGGCAGCAGCAAAACGGAATAACCAATAAACCGTGATATCAACCATTTGGGACTGTCATAAAGTGTCAGTGTCACATTTGGCACCGGCCCTCATCTGACGGGGCTTGGATAGTTGGTGAAACGTGATTTATGTGGGTCTGAGGGGATGATGGGTTGTTGGTGGGAATGACGTCATGGTCGTTGTTTCGAATGTCGGCAGCTAGCGCTGGTTAGGAGGCCGCGGGGACTGAAGAGGACACATAACTTGAGGCAAATCTGAAAACCAGTGGTCGTCGAAAGTGTGCGTTTCAGGTATTGCTTCTATGTTCAGTAGTTATTTTAGAAACCCACCCTATGCTATCTATTTTCCCAGCTAGGACGCTGTCGGGGTGCGCACAGTTTTTTTTGGGGGGGGGGGGGGTTGGTGGTGGTGGTGGCGTTAGCTGATTATATTAGCAGTCCAGCTAACTCAAGCTAGCTACTGTTCGTGTTCTCTTGGTTTCACAAAGTAAGTATGTTTGCCATATTTCGCCTAGGATGGTTTACATTTCGTTCCGTTACTATCCCTTTTGGTTTAACCGCAGTTATCTAGTTTCGTAGTTTCGGCTTTTGCGTCATTTTTGCTCAGTCCAACAAATCGGCCAGCTAACTCGTACGGCTAACGCTGACCGTATGTGCTCCGAGCTAAGAGAGCACAGGAGGCAATTGTTTTCGGATGCGGACAAACTAGAACTGGGTTGACAGTCAGCCATGACTTGTTTAGCCAGCTCAACGCTAGTTTATCGGTTATGGTGAAGCTTTTGTTTGATTGTTTGCTTTCCCTCGTGTAAGCATTTCTTTGTTTTGTGCTCTCATAACTTGGGTTGTCACTATCAAAACACCTGGCGCCGCAGCGCAATCAAGGACCAGAACAGGCAGGCTAGTAGTTACAGGTATACATACAATCGCAACATGTTCGCTGTTTAAAGCGTCGACTGTTTCATATTCTCATTCTCTGGCAGCGGGAATCCTTTTGTTTTCATTGTCCCGATCAGCTTTCTACTTAAATTTTAGATCACCGTTATGATAGCCTCCATCATGTAACGCATGCCCGTCCTATTGCTGTGCCCAAAAGGCAAAAAGAAATGTTGAGTGGTAATGTTTTTTTAGGGGGGGGGGTTGTTGTTGTTGTTGTTGTTGTTTTAAACTATTATTGACCACTCAAATGTCAACGATTATCAGATGTCTAAAGAATTTAGACCTAATTCTAATGTAAATCTAATTCAATTCTGATATGTTTTTCATTTGACGATTAAAACCATATTTTTCTCATATGCTGGGCCAAAGAGAGGGTATAGCGATTTGTTTAGTCTACGTTACATCAAAAATTAGTGAGGTTTGGCTATAACCCAGTAACATATCTCAACCCTTAAACCGTCTTCCGTTTTGTTCCAATTCTGCTCTTATGCTCCAATGCCAATCTTCAAGCTCTTTTTGCTAGTCTAGGAAATATTAAAAACAATCTAATCACATAGATGTCTAACTTCTCCAACCCCACTTTTAGGAATATCCTCTCCCATCCCCCTTATCCCTCAGTTTGTCAGAAAGCATGGCTCAGGAGACCAATCAGACGCAGGTGCCAATGCTTTGCACTATGGGATGTGGTTTCTATGGTAACCCTCGCACCAACGGCATGTGCTCGGTCTGCTACAAGGAACACCTGCAGAGACAACAGGGCGGGGGCCGATCCAGTCCCCCAGGAGAGAAAGGTAGGAAGATGAGAGGAATATTGGGCATGGGTCTGCATGGAAGGAATTGAAGACAGGAGTTTGGGAGAGGGTGACCCAAAAGAATGATAGACATGGTGGGTACTTGAATCTGCTATAAGGGCCAGAGAAAATAAAAGTAGCTGCCCGCACTATGGCATTAGAAAGCAAGAGGGATTTCACAGTGGGTTAACTCAGTGATTCAAAATGCATCTGATCATGGTTTAAAACATTGGGAGGGATTAGCATCATCACAGCAAAATCCAATACAGATGGACTTTCATATTGGCCTAAAAGCTCAACTTCTTATTTGTGACAGCTTTTCAAATTTGGTCTTGTGTCCTATGCTACACAGCTGCTACATCACCAGTAGGGTCCCCAGGAGTGGCTGGTGTGTCTGTGGAGAGCATATCCTCGGAACCCAGCACAGAGGGGGTTGGAACCCCACCTGAGGAGAGAACGCCCAGGTATATTGATTGATAGACTGGCACAATACTGGGCTAATGTGGTTGCCTAACATTATTGGAAACTAGCTTTACAACAATGTATCGCACCAGAATCTTCAACAGTGTTCCAAGTGTGAATGAGTGGCTATAGTAGAAAAATGACAGGAAATGTGTATATGTTGTTAGGGATAGCACTCCATTAACAGCCATAATATCTTCTTTGTGTCTCCGAAACGCCACCAAATAATGTAATGACAGTAATGCCACCAGCTATGTTTGTTGGTGACATTACTGGTGGACAATCCGTGAATGTGAAAGCGTACTTTCTGGTGTACCGATAGGCTGCATTGTATAAGGAAATATGAATATCGGTGTTACATACAATTATGAGAATGCATATAACAAAACTACATACAGCTGTATAAGTAAATACGAATAAGGCCAGATACAGCTGTAAAATGTAGCATTGTTATTTGTGTTTTCTTATATGATGCAGCCTATCGGCAAACAAGGAAGCAAGTTTTCACGCCATACACCAATAATATCACCAGTGGATACAATTTCTGTGGCATTTCAGAGAAACACAGGAGACAGCAATATTACGGCTGCTAAATGATATGTCATCCCCACAATATATATATTGGAGATAAAATCATGATTGTTTCCCTTAAACACTAGACATGTGTTTGCTGTCCAGTATGCTTGGATTGTGATATTTGGGTTAGGGGCAGCCAGATGGTCTTGTGCCGTTTGGGAGAGGTAGGGTTCAATGATCTTGCTTAAGGGTACTTTGACATGTTTGGCCACAGGGTCATTGTGTTGGGGTCCTCCGGTTAGGGTCTGATGCCATGGACCACCAGACCATCCTGTCACCAAAGTTCAAGTATTACTTTATTATATACATATAAAAAGTACCATGTGCCTTCAAATGCAATGAAATGCATGTGCCCTGGCTTTTTCAGCCCTTAGAACTATATATAAGGAAATAAAAACAATAAATAAGAAATTAGAAATCCCAGAAAATAATAAATCACTGAAGTTATGTAAGGCGCCTATTTTTCCTTACTCTGATGTCTTTGAGGCGGCTGGTCTGAGCTCTGATGCTCTGTAAGCATTGTCTTGAGGGAACGAGTGAGAACAGACCATGTATTAGGTGGCTGGTGCCCTTCATGATTCGTGGGGCCTTCCTTCTGCAGCGGGTGGTGTAAACGTCCTGAAGCTGAGGCAGTGCTGTTCCTATGATTTTTGAAGCGGTTTTTATTATCCTTCTCAGTTGTTTGTAGTCCTGTTCAGTCAGGTTGCCAAACCACACCAGTATGCCTCCAGTAAGGTTGCTGTCTTCGGTAGTCTGATAGAAATTGACCAAGGTTTTTGTGGACATTCTGAATTTTTAAGACATCTCAGAAAGTATAGTGTCTGTTGTGCCTTCTTAATGATAACTTTAGAGACCAGAAGAGAGAGTCTGAGATCCGAATGCCTAAAAATCTGAAGTTCTTCATAATTTCAACAGGGACATGATTGATGTAAACTGGTGTCTGAACAGTTTTGGACTTCCTAAAATCAACAATTATCTCCTTTTGTTTTCTCAAAGCAGCACGGTGGCCCAGTGGTTGGCACTGTTGCCTCGCAGCAAGAAGGTTCTGGGTTCGAACCCCAGGCCATCCCAGGACCTTTCTGTGTGGAGTTTGCCTGTTCTCCCTGTGTCTGCGTGGGTTTCCTCCGGGTGCTCTGGTCTCATCCCACCATCAAAAAGACAAGCATGTTAGGGTTTATACTCCTGCCTGTGCCTCTGACTGAGGCAGTGGAAAGAAGGACTGGAGTTGGTCCCCGGACACTGTAGCTACCCAGTACTCATATACCTGGCACCACAGCGGATGGGTTAAATGCAGCAAACAGATTCTTTCTTCCATGTTTAGGGCAAAGTTATCTTGACACTGTATGGATAGGTCCTTCACCTCCTTCCTATAGGCATCTCCATTGTTGTCATTTATTGGTCCAATTACAGTGGTGTCATCTGCAAATTTCACTATGCTGTTATGATATTTGGCAACACATTCATGTGTGAACAAACTGTAGAGTAAGGAACTAAGGCAGCAACCCTGCAGTGTTCTTGTGTTGAGAACTATGGTAGATGAGTAGCTGGTACCTGCTCTCACTGTCTGAGGTCTGGCTGTCAGAAAGTCATATAAGCACTTACAGATTGAATTACATAGGCCAAGGTCCCTAAGCTTTAACACCAATTTAGATGGTACAACGGTATTAAATGCAGAGCTGTGGTCAGTAAACAACATCCTGACATGGGTGTTTTTTCCCTTCAAGGTGTTTTTTAACACAGTATGCAGAGCCAATGACACAGCATCTTCCACAGATTTATTTGACTGATAAGCAAACTGTAGTGGATCAAGGTTGGCAGGAATGTTGAGATTTATGTATGTCCTAACTAATTTTCCAAAGCATTTCATAATTACTGAGGTCAGAGCAACAGGTCTGTAGTCCTTGAGACGGGTTACAGGGTTGTTTTTTTTTTTTTTGTACAGGCACAATAAAAAGCATATAGGAACACACATAGTGACAATGACAGATTACAAATGTCTGTAAAAACATTCAGTAGCTAACTATAGTAAGGTCTTAAGGACACGAGATGGGATACCGTATGGGCCAACAGCTTTGCATGCTTTGACAGATTTAAAAACCTTACTCACGTCAGCCTCTGTCATTTGATGTGTTACCTCGTTGAGTGAGTGCCCACCAAGGTTCTGTGTATTGTCTGATCGTCCCCAGTTACAATCAAAGCGAGCATAGAACCTGTTCAAGTCATCCAGGAGCGAAGTGGTAGTGTTGGTAAAACCGCCCGGCTTGGGTTTGTAGTCCATTATCGTTTGCAGCCCCTGCCACATGCGCCTGGAGTCTTCACCGCTGTAATGCTGCTTCTAATTTATCTTGGTATTGTTTTTTGGCTGACTTGATGGCTTTCTTCAGCGTGTACCTGGCTTCCCTGTAGCGGTCCTTATCCTCAGCTTTAAAAGCGACAGTCCTTTCTTTCAGTCTCAGTGGAATGTCGCTATTAATCCAAGGTTTCTAATTTGGATAGAAGTGGATGGAACAAGTTGGAATACAGGTGTCCACACAGAATTTAACAGAATTTAACATAGTAACGGTATCAGCGTATTCATTTTGGGTTCAGAGTTCCTAAAAACCTACCAGTCTGTTGAATCAAAACAACCCTGAAGTTTGAGCTCATTTTCCGCCGACTAGTACTGTATTGCCCTCAAGGTGGGTTTCTCGCTCTTAACGTGTTGCTTGTAAACAGGTAGCAAGAGCGCAGATGAATGGTCCGATTTCCCAAAATGAGGCCGTGGAATAGACCTGTAGGCTCCCTTGATAGTGGGGTAACAGTGATCCAAGATCCTGTCACCCCTGGTTGGACATCTGACATGCTGGAAGTATTTAGGTAGCATCAATTTTAGGATGCAGTGATTGAAGTCCGCTGCCACAATGGAAATAGCCTGTGGATGCTGATTCTCATAGCCGCTGATTGCACCATAGAGCTCTTCAAGAACTACTGTAGTATTTGCTTGTGGTGGAATGTAAATAACAGTTAACAGAACGGAGGGGAATTCTCTTGGTAGATAAAATGGTCAACACTTGATTGTAAGATGCACCAACACCGGCGAACAGGACTGGGAGATTACTTCCACATCGGTGCACCACAAGTTGTTAACCAGAAATCATACTCCCCCACCTTTTACCTTGCCAGTTGTTTCACACAAGGGGTCGAGTTGGTGCACGGAGAAGCCGTCAGGCTGTATGGCCCTGTCCGGGATGTTCGAGGTCAGCCAGGTCTCAGTAAAACAGAACATGCAGCAATCCATCATGTCCTGCTGGGCGCTAATACGGCAGTGGCATTCATCTAGCTTGCTGACAACAGATTGTACATTGGCTAGCAAAATGCTAGGGATGGAAAGTTGAGTCAGGTGACACCTTAGCCTAGCCAGGACCCTGCCTTGTCTTCCGTGTTTCTGCCTGTATTGGCATCGGTTGCTGGTGCTCCAAGGTACTGTAGGGTTGTAAACGATGTGTTTTGGTATCTCTGGATATGTGCACAGGTCTGGAACATTTAGCCTTAAGTCCAGTAAGGTCTGACGGTCATAAATGATCATTGTTGATGTAGTATGTGCGAGAAAGTAAACAATTAATGCAAAAACTAATACAAGGGAGAGAGAAGCTCGTAGTGTTGTCGTCATCGGTCGGCGCCATCTTGAATCCTATTTGGCAAGATGGCAACTGCAAATTATTGTGTGCCATTTTTGTTAATAATGTGCTGCACATAGTTGTTGAGAATTTATTAATGTCATGACGTGCTATTATTATGGTTTGTTAGTATTGTGCTTGGACCTAACAGTTGTAATCTAAAGTGATCGGATGCCTCCTCCTGCATCATGTAATCACAGGAGATCATGTAGCTTTTGAAGTGCTTTTTTTAGGCAAACACCTCATTATAATACAGCTCAAAATGCTAGATTCCACAACTGAATAAGTAGACTTGTGCAAAATTGTCTTCTACAAAATAATAGAGTGGTCTAGTGTTTTCACAGCCAGTGAATTTCAGGAATGCAAAGTATGGGAAAAATTGAACACTTATGAACTTGCATGTCCTCTAGTAGGAAAAGTTCTACCAATTTTGTGCACAAATGTTGCACTCCAAATTCATACTGCCCCAATCTCTGAGGTTATTCTCCCAGAACTGTCCAGAAAGTGGTCAGCTGTCTTGTGGATATCAGATTGTTTTATTTACCCTTTTTTAACTGACATTTCTGTGTTTTCAGTCCTAGCTCTCCCAGCCCGGTAACCCAGCAGATGACGGCCATGAGCATCTCCCAAGATGTGGGTGCTGTGGACTCTGATCGAGCTGAAGCAGAAGAGGAGGAGGAGGAGGGAACATCCAAAAACACAGGTAAAGGCCATGGAAAACAGACCAACTTGATGTCCCCAGAGAGAGAGATGGCTTGACAAACCACAGGGAGAGAACACACACAGCACCTCAAACACTTGACACCATCTCCACCATCGCATGACTCTAAAGTTATCTTTTGAGCTCAGAGATAATGCGGCAGTTTGGTCTACTGCCCCTGGAGCTACATGTATATACAAACTGGTCTTGGATAGAATTCCACCAGAAGTCACTTTCCTGGGTCTCCCCTACTCTATCCCTCACTCTACTCGATGTCTAAATACAGAATAAAAATAACACAGGTGAGTAAACTGCCTACCCTTCTCTTAAAAAGAGAGACTTTTTTTTAGTAGCAAGCACTTTACCTCTCTCCTTGGTCGGGGAAAAAAAATCTTACCTCTTTCGTATTTTGCACCTTTTATTGTTTTGGGTTTTTTTTTTTTTTAACCTAGCAGTATTGAGCGTCTGTCTGTCTGTCTGTCTTTCTTTCTTTCTTTCACCTGTTAGAATTAAAACCACTCTTTTTTTCCCTTCACAAAAAGGTGCTGTGATTTCCTTTGTAACAAGTAAAGGCCTAAACTACTCTCAGCTGATCCTTCCTGCTTGTATTTTGTTGCACCAGGGCCAACGGGAGAAGCAGCACAGGCTTCTGACGGTGAGCAGACCCCTGATAAAAACAAGAAAAAAAATCGCTGCTTCACCTGCCGGAAGAAAGTTGGCCTCACTGGTAAGGAGGAGAAGGATTTCAGCACAGGCACGAGCCGCATGCACACACACACATGCTCACAGATTGGTAAACTGTAAGCTGTTGTTAGGGTACAAAGGTTTATGGTGCTGCTTTGCAACAACCATATTACTCCTCCCTGAAATGGAACCTTAAATTTGAAATTCAGGAGAGCAAATTGTTTCTGTTTGTGTAATGTGGGTAAATCAGCGCTGGGCTTCACGGTTTAAACCAAACTTTAACATTTGTGAATTCAGAGCATGTTGAAATCTTCCATTCAGGGGTCAGGGGCAAGCATTGCTTCAAACAGGAGAGACATCTCATTAACAGGATGAAGATGAATAGATCTCAGCATCATATCTATTAGGTCTCCCCTCAACAGTAGCTTAGCAAGTACCAGTAGCAAAATGCATTGAGGTGTCAGTAAAACAGAAAATAGTTATTACTGCTCGTTAGTGTCCTCGTACCAAATACTTAATTTGACCACACCACCCATATTATTTATCTCATCTTGTGCCTCTAACTAATGTGTGCAAAATCCTCATTCCTAAATCCATGGTTAGTGTTATTATAGTCCCCCACCACCTGCCACTTCAGTGTAGACTAGAGCGCTACATAGCAGACTGGTGGTGCATTTCACGGTCCAAGGCATTTCACAGTGCTCTGCTGGCTTGCACTCCAGTGCCAAACTAGCCTGTCCAAAAATACTCCCCGGGAGCCTTCCTCCTTGCCTTCCTCTAACATCTCACACGCACATTCTTAATTCAATGTGTTCGGTCTGTTATTTCAATTCTGATTTTGTGGGATTTACTCTGATGATGTTCACTGTCATTGACTGACTGTGTCCCTCCTCTACTCACTGAAGGTTTTGACTGTCGCTGCGGTAACCTGTTCTGCGGCATCCACCGTTACTCTGACAAACACGACTGTCCCTACGACTACCGGGGTGCCGCTGCCGCCCGCTTACGCAAGGAGAACCCCATCGTGGTGGCTGAGAAAATCCAGAAGTTATGAGGACTGAATGCTAAGCAAGTCTCTTGACGCTGTATGGTTTTGGAACAATGGCGACTTGGATGAAAGCTCCTGATAAAACTGCTTCATTTGTTAATGGTAGTCTAAGATGGGTGGGATGGTGCGATCACAGCCTCTGTCCAGTGCTCCCTACATTAGCATCTCTCTCGCTCTCTCTCTTTCTCTCCTCCAGCAAATATGAGACTGAATGTGTGTGTGTGTGTGTGTGTGTGTGTGTGTGTGTGTGTGTGTGTGTGTGTGTGTGTGTGTGTGTGTGTGTGTGTGTGTGTGTGTGTGTGTGTGTGTGTGTGTGTGTGTGTGTGTGTGTGTGTGTGTGTGTGTGTGTGTGTGTGTGTGTGTGTGTGCATTTTCTTGAGAGTCAGGGAGAAAACAGTAGGGACAGGATGGGTATTACGTGTTGCTGTGGGGAGGGACATTTTGATTTCTGCCCCTTTTTGTTTTTTCCCAATTTTGGGGACCTTGTGGGTTTATTTTTATTCAATCTCTGCAAAGCAGTTAAAACGAGACAGGTAAGCTGTTGAGTGTGTCATAGCTTGCATAAAGACACTTGGGAGGTCAATTGGGGAAACGTAACCTAAAGAACCTGACTGGGAGTTTTCATGTGTCAACAAGATCTTTTACCTTGAGGACATGAATTATCCTCTCAGGCTAAAGAAATGATGTCAACTTTGAGTCAAATTGGCTGTTTTTTTTCTTTCCTTTTTTCTTTATCCTTGTATTCACCCCATATCACCCAGGTCTCCACAATTTCCAGAAAAGTTTCTCTGATATTTTTACTTATTATACTGATGTTTGGTGCATGAACTGTTATTGGAGTGGGTAGGTGGGGGAGGGACGGGGTGGGATGGGGACTATTGAGAGCCTTGACTTAACTGAGTGATTGAATTCTGTATTTTTTTTCTTTCTGTTTCAATGAGCGTATGACATCAGAAGATCTATATTAATATATTGTAGTTAGCTTGAAATGTGTGATTGCATTTTATTTATTTTTTTTATCGTTTGGTTGGTCTGTGCTGGAGGATTGGCCGCATGTGTAAGCAAATCACTATGATTTGCCCTTAACCTTTTCAGTTATGTAGTTATATTTAAGTAATTCCATTTTGATTATGTAAGTATTTTGGGGTGGGGGGGATATATGGGGTCTGACATATGATTGAGTAGAGTCCAGTTAAGCCATTAATGATAATGATTGTGCAGTAAAATATCCATTATTTTGGATTTGGAAACTAAGCACAAATAAATAAAGTTTGTTAACTGCAGAGCACAATATAACGTGCCACACCTGCTCAGTTTTGTTCAGCATCTGGGTCATTTGTAGTTTATAGTTGATCTGTGTCCAGCAGGCTTGCTGATGAAATTGCCTGCTTGCTTGATTGAGCAGATGTCCTTTCCTTTAAGGACGCAAAGTTTTGTTCCAGAATGCCCTTTTCTGTTCTGTGGAGTCTCACGGGGTGACACTCCATATTCTCTAACCACCAGCAGACCACTGACACATGCTGAATGAAAACTGAACTGGGTCGCAAATGCTCTCCCTTGGTGACACACACCCTTCTGCTCTCAGCAGAAGGGACTACTGTCGCAACAACTAGAGTTGTGTGCTGTGCTTTTACAGTGTGCTCAGATTCAGAAGAGTCCTTGCTATGAAGAATGCTTCTAGCTCGCTACTTCTAGTAAGATCCAATTTGCATGCATTTGTATGCAGCCAGACAAATGAGTAAATCTTTTGTAATTTACTGCACAGTTTGAAAACGAAGCAAGAATGTTTTTAAGACACTGCAGTAGCACAATGCATGCATGGCTGGAACCTCGACAGACTGAGGTTCAAGTTAACAGGACTCTACTGTAGTTTTTTTTTTCAAATGTAAATACCATATGGCTCCTATTCATATAGTATAATCTTATGTAGATTGTTGCCAGGTTATTAAAGTTGAGGGATTTAAGGTTCAGGATAGTAGTATGTGTATAAAAGTGCTTTCATAATTACCCAAAAGAAAAGAAAAAAGATTGTGCCAGAAACAGCACTGATTTGTTTTTGCCCCTCCGCCCCCTTCAGAGGTTATTCCTATTTCGTTAAGTGGGGAGCGGATTATTGTCAAAGTAGAAAAATTGTACTGGCTTGTGAACTAGCACTAATGTCATAATGCAGGGATTGCCATAATCGCCCTTGAGTTACCGTTTATCCAGCAACTCTCTTCTCACACACATCTACGCATGTTATGTCCAAAGTAGTGACGGCAACTGGCTGGAACCTTGAGCGTTCCCTAGATTCCCTCTGACTTTCTACTGTACAGAATGGGTGAGATTGTGAACAAACCCCTACATTTAAATACTGTTTATATAAGGTTTGATTATAACAAAAGACCTCAGTCCATACCCTTACATTGCTAATGAAGACTGTTTTATAGCGTTGTGGTATGTCACTCAAGAGGCCTACTTGAGATGTGCAAGAAGGTGAGGGGTTCATTTTAGGTTTTCTTGGAATTGTCTTTGTAAAATGTTTCCCTGACCTTGGATCATAATTACAACTAGGAAAAAGTTGGAAGGAATAGGCAGATTTTCAAGCCCAAATCAGCAAGTCTCATATGAATGACTCCTCCCCTTATTCCCCATACAGGATAGCGCCCGTTTGTCAAGCCTGTATTTAGTTCTGCCTTACATGATTGGAGAATTAGCCATTATCACGGTTTCCGTTAAAGAAAGTCTTTGTCATGGGGCAGATCCAAGTGGCTTACAGAGTTGGCATGCAAACAGCGAGACTGCTTACTTACTATTTGCGATAAGTCAGTCATGTAGCGTTGCCAAAGCTTCGAAAAGCCTGAAAAATAATGGGCCTTGTTCGGTGTCATTTGGATTGCTCACCGTCTCTGCTGCGGTGGATCATGGAATTTTAAAAGGAGTTGGGGATTATTAAGTAAGGATGAGGGCGTGCTTGTGATCAGACCAGCTCCTGAGTTTTATGGTTTTCAGGACATGCAGTTGTGTATTAAGTTTTGTCTCTTTCATACCGATTGGTGTTTCATTCCAAAATATTCCCCCCTCCAAAATTCTATCAACTCTACTTCACAGATCTAAAGCAGAACAAGTAAGACCTGTCACCTTTCCTTAGTTTACAATTACAACCAGGTGTATATACAAGGACAAGTATTTTTTTGGGGGGGGGGGGCAGATGTCAGTGGCTGGCTTTGATTGTTCAGATGTGTGAACCTCGCAGTTGCCATGGTTTACACTTGCCATTTTCCTGTGACTGCTCATGTCATCCTATACACACACTACAGTGGATTTTAAAGTCTACACACCCTTGTTAAAATGGCAGCTTTTTGTGATGTAAAAAAAAACAAAACCAAGATAAATCACGTCAGAACTTTTTCCACCTTTGATGTGAACTTGCAACCTATAAAAGTCAAGTGGAAAAACAATCAGACATTTTAGGGGGGGGGGGAACAAAACTTAAGCTGGTTGCGTAATACTTTGTTGAAGCACCTTTTGATTTTATTACAGCTTGGCACATCTTGACTTGGCACTAATTTTCCCCACTCTTCCTTGCAAAGACGTAGAGCTGTCAAATTGCGAGGGCGTCTGCTGTGCACAGCCCCCTACAGGTCACCATACAGATGATCAGTTTTATTCAGGTCTGGGCTCTGGCTTGGCTATTCGGAAATGTTGATCTTTTGTTGAAGCTGTTCCTTTATTGATTTGGATGCATGCTTTGGGACGTTGTGCTGAAGGAAGCAATTCCTCTTCAGCTTTCTAGCAGACACCCCAAGGTTTTTGCCGAAATCAACTGGTATTTAGACATATTCATGATTCCTTCCACCTTGACTAAATATATCTAATGCCTTTGTATTTGTTTTTTTACCCCTCTCCTGATCTATACCTCTCAACAACGAGATCCTGTTCATGCTTTGTAAGCTCTTTGTGGACCATGGCTTTTACAGTTGGATGCAACCAAGAAGATGTCAGGAAAATCGAACAGGAACAGCTGAACTTTATTTAGCTATTCAGTCACTTTAACTGATGGCAGGGTATACTAGCTACTATTTAACATGAGCTTGGATGTGATTGGTTAATTTTGAACACAGCTGCCACATCCCCAATTGTAACAGGGTGTGCACACTTATGTAACCAGGTTATTGTATTTTTCCCTAATGTTTGATTGTTTTTTGTTTTTTTTATATATATAGGTTGCAATTTTACATTAAGGGTGGAAAAAGTTCTGACATGATTTACCTTGGTTTCATTTTTTTTTTTTTACATCACAAAAACCTGGCATTTTAACGAGTGTGTAGTTTTTATATCCACTGTGTGTGTGTGTGTGTGTGTGTGTGTGTGTGTGTATATATATATATATATATATATATATATATATATATATATATCTGAGCGGTTTGAATGTAAACCACCACGGTTCATACAGTAAAGTTTAGTGTCATACCTATCAAGCTACACCCAGCTCTAATATTTACTGTGTTTTTGAGAGAATGATTGATGCCCACTTTGCGTGTATGTAACCTGAGATTGCTGAATCACTGCAGTTTTTGAGTGTTTGTAGTGAAATCTTGGCACCAGCAATTCAGACAACTCTACCCCAGATATTCTGACTACATATACTACTTTGTTTTAACCAGTCACTTTTGAGTTTTAACATCTTCCATCCTGTGCTTCGTAACAAACTTTACATAATCAATGTCTTCATCGAGCAAGGGCTTTGGTTGATGGTAATGATAATAAGCCAGCTAACAATGCATAACTGGGTCTGTGTTACAGCAAAACTGGGAATCTGCAAATAACGATTTGAAGGGCGCAGTTTCATTCTGTCCATGAAGATCAGTTTAAAGGGACACCAAATGAATTCTACAGAATTCACAAATTCGTAGTTCTGTCTCGCAGGAAGTCCTTTTGGTGCCCCAGTCCCCCAGGAACACCACCAGATATCTTTTAATTTTGTTTTTTCTTTTAAAATTTAGGATTGTATGATGTGTAAGAGTAAGTATAAAAACAATAAAATCACAAAGTTTATTTTAAATTACACTTGTCTTTTTTTTTTTTTTTTTTTGGCATTTTGGTGTATGAAAAATCAACACTGAGAGGCTGTAAGTCTATCATAAATAGCCATTTGGTAACTAAATCAAAATGTATTATATGTTAGGCTAGAAATTTAAGTTCTGCATACTATAGAGGCAGTTGGGAACATTTACACCATCGCTTCCCCTCTGCTGCTTTACATCCACACAATGTAGTCCAACTGCTTTGTATTTTGGTAATTTTCTCACACTCAGCAAAACTCTAGACAAATAGCCCTAAACAATGACACCAAATGTTTAGTTGGAATGTATTCTGGCTGTAGCACGCATTTATCATGAGTGACTTGACGCCACTGAGTTTAACACATCAGTCCTGTGTAATTCAACACCCTCATTGCCAATACTAATCCAATGAACTGGCCTTTGAACATCAATGGCCAGGAAGGTCAGCAATCCTTTATCCTTAATGATTTAATGTGCCTTGCGTAGCATTAATTGATTTCTTGTAAGACAAAAACATAACAAAGGTCAGACCTATTACTGTGTTTTCTATTGTTGGTTTTTGGTACAGAACAAGATTTATCCAAGTGACATGCACGCTCTTCTCATTTGATGAATGCACACTGCAAGTTATAGTGTAAAAAAATAAATAAATGTAAATACACCAACTGGCAGCTTTATACACATGTAGTGGCTGATATGTATTTCAGACCAGAGCCCTGCCTGCTGCCACATCAGCGGCAGCCACTTCACTACCCTAGGCACAGCATCTGTATCCAATTTACCAAGTTCAAGCCTGAATTCTGCATGCCTATGCTGTAAAACAAATCAAAGCAAGAGATTTGGTTCTTTACAGTAAATGTGTCAGAGGAGAGGTTCCCACAAGTTTCTAAAACATGAAATTGATTTATACCCTTTCATCCCTTAGCTCACCAATGCTAAGTTAATTACATTTTAAGTAGCCACTTTTCTCTTGAAGCTTATCTTCCTCTCGTGAATCTCTGCTATACAAGTAAAACGCCCCGTTTTACTTTCATCATCAGCACAACTTCAGTTTTGACAAAGCATATAACGGGTGATTGTAGTTAATTACGTATTTATATGTTATCGCATGAAATCTGTAGATAACATTCATTATTATATTCGAGAACAAACAACGCTTCTTTTCGAACACGATTACTTCTATCTACCACTAGATAATACGTTTCCCTTCATTGTCCAATGGAAAATACCTCCGTCACTTCCTGTCAGCTGTCACTTCCGGGTGCGGTGAAAGGGGGGGTTAAAAAAAACACCGCATAGACAGGGATTAATTTAAATGACAGTCGCTATAAAGACATTAGAAATAAATGCCGGAGATCGCATCTTCATGAAATCAATGCGGGTTTTTTTTTTGGAAGTTGCGTCTTGAGCTAAAACCTCACGTTGCTGACCGCGAATGAACTTGGAAGTTTTAAGTGAGCGAACGGTGTTTGTTTCCTTGCTTTAGCTACGTAGTGTTTGGCAGCGTTAACGCCAGCTGGTTATACGCAGACGGCGACCTAGCGATACCTCTCGGGTCAGAGATCTGACTTTGTAACGAACCCTGCGGGTGTTTCCGTCTTCGTCTGTGCACCTGTCTGCAACCAATCCGATATTTAATCGAAGCCGAAGGTGCCCGGATTTTTTTTTTCAATTCGGTTAATTTCTCGAGGTCATGATTACATTGGAAACGGATACCCACTGTCAACTCCACTGAAAACACAAAACGGGGGGGACGACACGGTATAGTTTTGCTTTTCTTTTTGACGAATTCAAGAAACTTTTGGAGATCCGTGAAGAATATCAGACGTTGACATTTTGGAGTAATGGATTCGATGTGGACTTTTACCGTAACGCTGATGGGTTCTCGCATACACTCTAAATAACACCAACGTCCGTCGGTAGGCTGAATTTAAGCCTACTTTTTTTAACTTTTGTGTGCTTAAGTCTTTTGAAGGAAAAAGAGTGTCATTCACTTTTTCTTTGTTGATATATTTTGTGCCCTGGTTAAGGTCTCCGACTCAACAGGTAGGTTTACTGTCGTTTACAACTGGTGTGATGAGTGATCTAACGTGTCCAGTACACTTGCCATGATGTTTATGTCTGCCTTTTGATTGTTTGCTATTAATGCGGTACTACCAGTGATGACTGCGCTTCAGGTTGGCATGGTAAATTGGGAGATTTTGTTTTGTTATTTTTAACTTGAGGACCCTGGTTCAAGCACCCACGACATATCTACCCTGCTGCCTTATCAGTCCCAGGGACTGACCCATTGCTTTGGTGACCCCTTTGAAGGGATAAAGCATAAAACGGGAGCTCCCTACTCACTTAAACCTTTTCATCCTTAATGCTGAATAAAAACACAGACGTACTTGAAGATTATAGTAATTATGGCATTGTCGTGACGCTGGTGTCCATATAGCATCATAAACACAGTGATCCTCTTGTCTTCTCTCTCCACAGTGAAAGATGAATGGCCTCTCTTTCAGTGAGCTTTGCTGCCTGTTCTGTTGCCCTCCCTGTCCCAGCCGTATTGCTGCCAAGCTTGCGTTTCTCCCCCCGGAGCCTACATATGCCCTACTGCCAGACCTAGAGGCAGGTTCTGCTGCACCGGGGGCGACGGGGACGTCAGGTCTACGGACACGGGGTGGGGCGACCGTCGGAGGAAGTGGAGGTGCCGGAGGTGTGGAAGGGAGGTGGAAGCTTCACTTGACAGAGCGAGCAGAGTTTCAGTACTCCCAAAGAGAGCTGGACGCCATGGAGGTGTTCCTCACTCGCTCCAGCCGGGGGAACAGGGTCGGCTGCATGTATATTCGCTGTGCCCCTACTGCCAGGTTGGTCATTTCAAAGGTGCGCCCATCTTTTGAGCAGATTCTGGATTTGATTTGATCTATCAGTGAATTGATTGTTTCATCAATCATATATATATGTGTGTGTGTGTGTGTGTGTGTGTGTGTGTGTGTGTGTGTGTGTGTGTGTGTGTGTGTGTGTGTGTGTGTGTGTGTGTGTGATTGCCCTTTGCCATTTCACCTTTGTTTCAGTGTTTATCCCTCCTCAGAGTCACCCCCTCCCATTTCTCCTCTGCTTTATGTCTGGTTTTTTCCACCCACTCGCATCACAACTCTTCTACTTCCCCTACTTGTCTCCCTGTTGAGTCAACTGTATCAAAAGTTGTCTTCCTGCTTTTTTGTGGACCATTGTTGTTTCTGGCTCATTTTTCTGTACTTATTCTTGTTTTTGTTTTGAAATGTAGGTTTGTACCGGTATTTTTATTGGCATTGTTGGCAAGTGATTGACCAACTCACCATGAGCGTTTATCTTCAATCAATCAATCAATCAATCAAGTTGCATTTTGTCACTTGTCCTGAAACATAGGCTAAGCTATTTCTCATGAGCAGAGAAGCATTTTACCTTCAGTTATACCTCAACCCTGTTGTTCTGTGCTGCTGCTCATTAATTCATCAAATTGATTAAAAAGAAATGGTCTGGTTTGTATTACAGTCTGTCTGTCATGTTAATGTATATCTAGTATTACACAAGAATGAATGCAAACTAGAGCTGATATAGCATGCATTATTATACCACATTCTGAGTGAAAAGTCCAAAATCTTTGGCCTTACTGGGTTCATAAATAAAACCAATGAAAGACATAGTCGCACAATAGAAAATAAAAGGTGTCGTATTGCTCTGGAGAGTACAAAACGCATCCATAAGTAAAAGGCGAGGGCTATAATACCTACGGTTCATAGTGGCTACCCTGCTACTCGGGTTGAACTAAATGTCTAGAAGTAAGAGTCACTTGACATGGATCCAGCTTAGTAAACTAATCTTCTAATGCTAGGCCGAAGCAGTCAGAGACACAAGATCCAAGCAATCTCCTCGTGCCTGCCATATTAACAGCTATGCCAAGATTCGATTCTGTGACTGAAAGATACGATAAGATCACTCATGTACAGAACAAATGCTTTGCGCTGTATTGTTTGTCAGTTTTGGGTATGCTGCTGGTCTAAGTTTCGTTTAAATCGCAACTGTGATGTCTCATCACTTGATTTGAGTTTGTGTCATAAGGTTTATGTATCCTATAGCTTCTTTAAATAAATGCAAACAGATACAAGTCAGAAGCTTTAAGCATGAATTTTGATTTCTGGTTATTTCGTGGCTCGAAAGGAACCCACCTGCACTGAGGTGGGTGTGACAGCACGGCTAGGGGTGGGGGTGTGGTAATACATATCTGCTGGTATAATACAATTTTGGTGTCCATTTTGGCTTGACATTGCGCTCACGCCTCCGCCGGCTCAGACCACGTCCAAGCACAGACGGTAGTGCATTGAGCTAATTTCACGCAGCAGTTGAGGCGCAGGCACACACTCTTATCTAAATGTGATTTAATGGATGTAAACCCATGCATTTCATCCCACTGAAATAAATCCGTAAACCAACAGCAACAATCAATTGAATGCAATGTTTTTCATAAGTTGATAAGAAAAAACGTCGACATGTGGCTGTTGACTTGAATCAAAGAATTTGTGCTCATCATGATGCATGGACAATTCAACCTGATAGATTTATCCAATAGTACAAACTGTCTACACCAGAGGCCAACATCTTATGAGTCCCATGGGTCATAGGACTCCTGCAGAATTCCTGTAGGATGAGAGTCAATGCTACTATCGCTTGAGCCCAAGGGGATGGGATTCCACCCCCCAAGAGTCACAAGATAAGGGCGTGAAAATTCACTCCCATGTCAGGCTCTGTAGACTAAACTGTTGTGTCTGTTGTCAATCTCTGTAGACCTTTATACTACGTGACAACACTGAAGTCAATTTGTAAGTTATGTAAGCCACATTGTTTAATTAAGATTCTCTTGTGTGCTGCTTTAAATATACATTTTGTTTTGTCACAATTTATAGGGATGGAGTATATAACTGGAAGGTTGTGACGGTACAAGGAAAGAAGTTACCGCCACCAGGTCCCATTCATTAAAGTTAATCAATGCAGAGTAGTTCTAATAGACTTGCCTCTTTATCCATCAGGAGAATGATAACACGCTGTGCCACAGCACATTTAAAGGGTACGAGAGGAGCTCATTTGATTGGTCAAGTGGAAGCCCACCTCAACTCCATCTCTTTATAATGTATTCATCCCAATCCAACCTCTTTATTTAACTGCTGTGCTGCACCAGGGCTATCCCGTCACCAAATTACCAAAAAGTATTTGAAAACATCAACATGTGCCTGTGTTTGTGTCCGTGCTTGCGCCCAGTTTCATGAAAATGGAGCCCCAAATTGACTTAAGGTTATACACCGCACACCACTTAGCTGACTTTGATAACCAGAGTAATGGTGGAGATTGAAACCTAATGTTTTGAGTAACTATTCCAAGACCGATATGTTACCCTAACCTCTTTCTTCTGTCTGTGTCTCCGATCAGATTCACAGTGCTTTTCTCCCATGGTAATGCAGTAGACCTGGGTCAGATGAGCAGCTTCTACATTGGCCTTGGGACACGCATCAACTGCAACATCTTTTCCTACGACTACTCGGGCTACGGCGTGAGCAACGGCAAGCCCTCCGAGAAGAACCTCTACGCAGACATTGATGCTGCCTGGCATGCGCTGCGCACACGGTACGCCACCATGTGATAGGTCTGAATACTTAATTTAGGGGACGCTTAATCATGCTGCAAGTGACACAAAACGTTGGCAGAGAGAAGGGATGAAGAGGGGAGAATGTCTCTCAAGGACATTGTAGTGCGAGAGTGTCTCATTAGCGGGAGGCTGAGCTACCTCCTTGCAGCTGTTGCCCTCTTGAAAGCGTGACACTACAGAGGATCCATTGAGCTCTGTTGAGGGGAAATCATAGTCTGTGTGTAGCTGTTATTCTCACACCCTAAATTGCATAACTGGATGTTCTTGATGCCCTGCCACGGCACATTTGTTTATTTGCATAGCAAACATCAATTAACATTTTTCTAACAGGTTTAAACGGCAGTCCTTTGTTTTCAACTAAAGGGACCGACTGAGTTTTTATCAAAAGGAATAAATGCCATCACTATATCTGACTTCTCAGGTCTGTCATTATTTTACTAAGCCGACAACAGGGGACTAAGACTTTTCTTGTTTCTTTGCCAACGCTGTTGTTGCTTGTGTTTACCAGGTATGGCATCAGCCCAGAGAACATTATCCTGTATGGTCAGAGCATCGGAACAGTACCCACAGTAGACCTGGCTTCACGGTACGAGTGTGCGGCCGTGGTTCTTCATTCCCCTCTCACCTCTGGCATGAGAGTGGCCTTCCCCGATACCAAGAAAACCTACTGCTTTGACGCCTTCCCCAAGTGAGTTTCTGGCTGCCGTATATTCCTCTCCTCTCATCATGTCACTCTCTGTACCTCCGTCTTTTTCTTTGCCCGTCTCTCTCTATCTCTGACTATCGACTAAAGTAGAATTAAGTATAACAGAAAAATATATTGACATTAAGGTGCATTTTGACAACTCTGGATTTGTTGGTTTGCTCCCCATTGGAGCAATAGAAACCATTATGTTTTCTCTGTCTGCATGGGTGTATATGTGTGTCTCTCTTTTTTTCTCTGTCTGTGTCTTCCTGTCATCTTCAAATCCCCCAAATGATTCTTATTCTGTCAAGTATACATGGTACACACACACACACACACACACAGACACAAACACAGACTGTTTGGCTGCCTGATGGCATTTCTACATAATTATAGACTTTCTGACAGCGGAGGGTAATTGCAGCTTGCAGTTGTGAAAGTACTTCTTGTTGAAGTTAAACGTCTAATCTGGTGAAGCAGCTTCTATTCATTGCGGTGGCATTTGTATGCCATGGTTATATTTTGGTTAGCTGAAGAGCATTATTTTCCTTTTCTTATCAAAGGAGACTAAGCAGTCCAGAGCGTACTCCTGAATAAAGCTCGGGCGTCGGAATCGGTATTCAAGCTGCACACCGATCATTCACATTTGGCTTCTTCAGAAGTGGTGATGTTCAGTCGCACTGAAGCACATCTGAATCATAGCTGTATCACCCCCCTTTTACTGTCTGTAATTCACTCACCGAGAATGTTACATGAGCGCCATCATGTCACAGCAGTGATTCAGACTTTTATCCAAGTCTTTATTAGATGGATATCCAGGATGGACTCTGTGACTTAAAGTTACGTATTAGTGAGGGGGCCATCCTCCCCTTATGCCTTGTGGCTTTCTTTCACCATAAAAACTTAGTGTGAAACTGAATAGGACTCAGCAGCTGCCTTTTCAGACTCTAGGCCCAGATGGTACCAGTGTGCGAGGAGACAAGGTGGCAGGGTTTAGTACACAGAGGGAGTGTCTTTCTGTGCACACTGAGCTATGAGAAAGGCTCCAATGTTCTCCTGTTTTACAATCATGTCTACTGTCCAGCGTGTGTGTGTGTGTGTGTGTGTGTGAGAGGGTTTCAGAATTGCTGATGTTGATGGAAATCACCAGGATATATTGGCGCTCTGACCTCTTATGTGCCTTCTTAATGCCTTCCTCCCTCACCTCCACAGCATTGAGAAAGTGTCCAAGATCACGTCTCCAGTGCTGATCATCCACGGAACGGAGGACGAGGTGATTGACTTCTCCCACGGCCTGGCGCTGTTCGAGCGCTGCCCCAAGGCCGTGGAGCCCCTGTGGGTGGAGGGCGCCGGCCACAATGACATTGAACTGTACAGCCAGTACCTGGAGCGTCTGCGCCGCTTCATAGGACAGGAGCTGGCGGCACAGCACGCCTGACCATCACACCTTTTTACTGTCATCGCCATCACCTCAGTCTCGTGGCCCACCCCGGCTACCCCTCTGTGGTTCAGATGAAGCCCTCCTGCTGCCGTCTGGGGCTGGATTAACTGGTTTCTAATGCCACGTCCATAACGAAGCAGATGAATTTGAAAACGCTGCTTTTTGCTTTTCTCCATTTCTGTCTTCCACACTAAGCAGGCCTTTTTCAGCTGCCTAAGATGTATCTTTCAAAACGTTCTCCAAAATGGGTACGTTTGAAAACATCGGTTTTGTGTTGTGGTGTGGATGGCAAAAATGGAGCTTGTCAAAAAACATGGGATCGTCGTGATCAGCGTAACGCTGTGCGGTCAAGCGGCTTGCACATGCTCAATAGAAGAGACTGAGCATTTTTCGAGCATTTTGGGGGTTTCGGTGTGGGTGGCGAATTTTTTTTTGTTTTTTTTTTTAAAGCAATCTGAAAACACTAGAGGGGGGAAACTCGACCCATTTTTGACATGAAAACAGCGTTTTCAAATTTCTCCATGTTAGTATGGACATAGTCCAAAATGGGAATGCAGCTAAAACCCATTACAACCCACTGCTGGTTCCCTCCTGCTTTCATTTGAATTTTCATGTTGTGTTTGGTCGTCCCAACAGCACAGCGCAGCCCAGTGTTGGCATTGAAATGGCTCAATGGGGGAACAGAAGGACGAGGCTATCGAAACGGTGCTTTCCTTCAGGCGGCACTGTGTGAAAGCCTGCAGCCCTGTCATCTTTTTTTTAGTTTTATTCTTCTCGTTTATGCCTCGCACCCTTTGGTAATACCCGTCAGAGAGGCCATTGTTTCTCTCAGCCCCAGAAACGGAGGGTTATCATTAACCAGGCCTTTTATTTACTTTATTATATACGTATGTTTTTATGTCTGTCTGTCTAAAAGACCACTTATCTCTTCATCCGGTCCATGGTAAAGGGGTTGGTTTTATGAAAAAGCATGTAAATTGAATTTCTTGACCGAAGATATTTCCTACAATATGTTTATTCAGTTGTAAATTTCTTAAATGAATTTTCTCATGACTGAATTTAACCTTTTTTTTCTGAACTGGCTAGATTAACCACGTCACAGGTGAATTATAACCGTGTTATAAACGTGCTGTGTGTAACTCCACTCGAATTCGGACCTTGAACGTTCAGCGACATGAGTAACGACACCACATCAAATCAAGACAAACGGATTCAAAGAGGAAGCGGGCGGGTGCACGGCACGTTTGCTGACATCTGCCACATTCAAATGACCTCAGTATTGTTCTCTGAGATCACTGCAGAGTTCACTGAGCACTTCAAGCAAAGACTTGAGGGGTGGGACATCGCACAACAACAGCAATAGCAAAACTTAGCCTTCATGGATCCTGTGTGTTTGTGTTTTTTTGTTTCCCCCTTTTCTCCCCAGTTGTACTTGGCTAATCACCTCACTCTTCCGAGCCGTCCCGGTCGCTGCGCCACCCACTCTGCCGATCCAGGAGGGCTGCAGACTACCACATGCCTCCTCCGATACATGTGGAGTCGCCAGCCACTTCTTCTGACCTGACAGTGAGGCATTTCACCAGGGGGACGTAGCGTGTGGGAGGATCACGCTGTTCCCCCCAGCCCCGCCGACCGACCAGAGTAGGCGCTAGTGCAGTGACCAGGACACATACCCACATCCGGCTTGCCATCCGCAGACAGGATTGGTTGTATCTGTAGGGACGCCCGACCAAGCCGGAAGTAACACGGGGATTCGAACTGGCAATCCCCCGCGTTGGTAGGCAACGGAATAGAACGCCACGCCACCCGGGCGCCCCACACATGGCACCTTTTAGTCATCAATGAACTGGACGGGTTTTGTCCCATTTCTGCCAAGGCCCAAGCGCACGGACTGATGTTTCATCACAGGATGGCGCTGTTCTGCTTTGAGTAGTTCACAGGTTGGAGTTCCCGAGGCTTGGCAGTGCGCCGTCACAAGGCGCTAACATTTTGTTAATAACACTCGGACAGATGAGCGATTTTTGGCATTTTGCCACCTCTTATCTGACGTGACGACAGTTCATCGAGACGCCAAATTGTGCTGTGTGTGATTGGGGGATTTCTGTTACAGTTTGTGTTCTCTCATTCGCTCCTTTTTTTGTCTTTTTGTTTCACATGAACTGAAAAGCCATCAACGGAAGCAGTCCTTATATAATTGTGAAATATTTAAAAACAAAATATTTTTTTTTTACGTATTTTTGGACATATCCTAGAAAGCATCTTTATAACATTCTGAAACCTGGTTGAATGTAAATGTTATAACTCATTAAGACTGATGACAGCACGGTACCTGTATAGCTGCTGGTCTGGTTTGCTCCACTATGTTGTATGGCTGGTTCGGGGGGAGTAGCCCGTCTCTAGGATGCCAGGAGGCCGGGAAGACGGTATGACCCGACCCGTTCGGCGCCAGATGCGGGCTGCACTGTTCCACCAGCAGTCGAACTAAGTCAACCGGCGGCCTTTCTCATCTGGTGCGGGCGGGTGGGATCGATCCTCCGACCCTTTTAAAACATCCAGTGGTTTCTTTTTACCACTTGTTTTCCAGGCAAACTACCGATTTGGTCTGACTGAATTGGGCAAAAAAACCCAAACAAAACAAACAAACAAAAACAAAACCCCAACGTTCCTGGCCCAAGTTGGTCTCCGATCCTTATCAAAATATTTGTTGATTCTCTCGGAGGAGACTTATGGCAGGTTGATTCGTATTTGGTTGCTTGTCTGTGGTTTTTGTTTTTTGTTTTTTTTTGAAGACGAGTCAGGATTTCTGGGCTTACTTGTACTTGGACACCAAAGTTTAATGGATTTCATCATCATCATCATCATTATTATTGTTTTTATTTCTATTGTTTTACCCAGAATAACTGCAGTTTTACATATCTTCTATGAACCAAAGACAAAAACACAAAACGATAACAAAAACCTGAAGTCCCTCGGACTGATCTGTGTTCCTGGTTAGTCTGACGGCTTCCCACCACACATGTTGTGAAATTAAAATGCATTTGTCAAATTGCTCCCAGAAGGAGTTTTAGAGCATCTTGGCCTTTCCTCTGCCCTCTTCATGGTCGTCTTCCTCCCTTGCGCGTGCTATAAGCAGAGCGGGTTACTGGCCGCCTTTCCTGCAGTGTTGGTGAAGGAGCGCGTTTCCTGCCGTGTGGACGCTCACACGGCAGGGAGGCTCGGGGATCCTGCACAACATCCGGCCGGGGCCTTCAGTTGGTTGTGTGCGGGGAAGGTGGAGAAGGATGACATGCAAGCTGCAAACAGACGTGTGAAATGCTCTGTGGTTTAAAAAGAAACTTAAGTTATGGATGTAACCTTTTCTTTTTAATTCAAATGTACCTCGATAGGTTTTATTTCTGGCAGTGGTCGGGGAGGAACTCCGCAGCTATTGGATGTTTTGAGTTTGTGAGGCATCATATGCATCATTTATGCATCATTTATTATTTTTAGTTGTGAAACTGTCTCCATTTTCCAAGAATTGAGTAGCACATGGAGTTTTAAAAATAGTCATGAGTTGATAATAAATATGGCTTTTTAAGAAAAAATTCTCTATTGATTTGTTTTTTTATTATTCATCCCACCCACCCCCTTTTTCTTCTACAGTTGTACCCGTCCAATTACCCCACTCTTCTGAGCCGCCCCGGTCGCTGCTCCACCCCCTTTAACGATCCGGGGAGGGCTGCAGACTACCACACGCCTCCTCCGATACATGTGGAGTCGCCAGCCGCTTCTTTTCACCTGACAGTGAGGAGTTTCTCCGGGGGGGGGGCGTGGCACGGTCATGCTGCCCCCTCCCCGAACAGGTGCCCCAACCGACCAGAGGAGGCGCTAGTGTAGCGACCAGGACACATACCCACATCCGGCTTGCCATCCGCGGACACAGCCAATCGCGTCTGTGGGGGCCCCCAACCAAGCCGGAGGTAAAACGGGGATTCGAACCGACGATCCCCGTGTTGGAAGGCAAAGGAATAGACCGCTACGCTACCCAGTCGCCCCCGTTCTGTTGATTTTTTCCTCTGGTGGAAGGAAATCTTCTCAAACCAGGTTCAGTGCACCACAGCCGCTGACCTTCACTCCGCCCAGCTTTCCTATGCGGTGAACAAGGAGCTTAAACAAGCGTTTGGTCCGTGCCGGCGGGGCTCTGTAAGACAGCCCTGTTGGCTTGGAGACGATCACAAGAAGAGACTGAGCGATCCGAGGTCGTACATTGGCTGGTCACGTTTCACTACCTTGCCTGCAGTCGTGGTATGCCAAAAAAAAAAAAAACCAAAACAAAATCAAACGGCTGAGCTATTGTATGTGCCAAAAATAAAAAATCCAGTGATTTGTTTTAATTACACCAGTATAAGCCTTATAGTCTGCACCAACCTCTCCCCTCTGACTTCCACGATGAAGGCCGGGGTGGACTCGGAACAGATGGGTCTTAATCTGTACTTATCCTCCCTGTGAACATGCATGTAGACCTACTTCTCCCACCTCTTTGTCAGGGAACCACAGAAACAGTGTGGCGTTCCACTCAAATGCACTGACGGATTAAGGAAGACGGACTGAAACATTCCTGCTGCATAAAGCCCAAGTTAGCACAGCGTGACACACACACACACACACACACACACACACACACACACACACACACACACACACTATTAAAAACACAATCCCCAATGCCCCCGTCTTGTCAGTGTTGTGCAAATACTTCATATCTTGATATGAAATTTGTAAACTTGTGTTGGGCAATTTAAGGCTGGGATCATCCCTATGTTTCCTCAGTCCTATAGTGTGTGTGTGTGTGTGTGTGTGTGTGTGTGTGTGTGTGTGTGTGTGTGTGTGTGTGTGTGTGTGTGTGTGTGTTAGGTTTACATAGGGTTGAGGCAACACAGACGTGCTCCCTTGTAGGCCCACGTTGAAGTCTAGAGAATAATCATAAGAGACCACTTGGCATCACTTCAGTAAAGGGATGATGGAGAGCAGGTTAAAAAGGTGTTGACTCTGCAGACAGAACGTGTCACCACTACGTCTCGAAGCAATGAGCCTTTCATCATCCACTGCCAATATTTGTGCTTGGATTTCCCTGTAAAGGCTCAAAGCGATGAGGGGGGAAAAAGGGTGTTGGGAAATGAAACCGAGCTTGTGGGCGAGTAACTGGGTTGGTGTAGTCACTGCATGTCCAGCAGCAGTGCAAATTTGATAGTCATCCAGCCGTGTCGTATTGCACTGCAGACATTTTATTTTATTTCAGATTTATCACGTCTGTAAACACTGTCGCTCCGGGGGACAAGGGACGACTGTTTTCCTGCAGAGCGCTTGATATCCACTTCACCTGCAGCCGCCAAGGACGGCGAGGTTTTGGACATTTCCAAAGAAGTCCCCGGCTTTAAGGAGGTGTTGTGACCCATGTGAACCTGGTGTGATGGTACCAACATAAACCACCGGTGCTGCAGGGACGGTGGATAACGCACCACATCCCCATGACACCTCTCCAACCACATCCACCACTACAGGAACACAAGCTGCCACATCCCAGCAAACATGCCTCTTTGGGGCCCATGAGGGGCCACTGAGGGCAGGAACAGAGGGCACACTGTGGGCCCCGTTACTGGCATGAACTGCGGGGCACGTTTGGTGGGCCCCACACTAAAGGCCCCTGGTGGGGCCCCAGTGGGCAGCCCACACTCAGCCCAGAGTGTGGGCTGCCCACACTAAGCAGAGTGGGCCCTCAGTGGGACCCATTGTGGGCCCGCAGCATGCCCATAGTATGCCCACACTTTGGGCTGGGAGCAGTGGTCCCACACGGACCCATAGTGCCCCATGTGTACCTGGTATGCTAGTGACATTTGTTGACAGCCAGCTCAAACAAAAAAATGAAGAAAATATAAATTATACGAAGAAAGAATTTATTGAAAATTGGAAACAATTGGATGTTCTCAGCTGAAGGTCAGGGCTGCACAATTACCAATAAAGTTATTTATTCATTTATTTTTAACCCCCCCTTTTTTTCTCCCCAATTGTACCCATCTTCTGAGCCGTCTCGGTCGCTGCTCCACCCCCTCTGCCGATCAGGGGAGGGCTGCAGACTACCACATGCCTCCTCCGATACATGTGGAGTCGCCAGCCGCTTCTTTTTACCTGACAGTGAGGAGTTTCACCAGGGGAACGTAGCGCGTGGGAGGATCACGCTATTCCCCCCAGTTCCCCCTCCCCCCCGAACAGGCGCCCCGAGCGACCAGAGGAGGCGCTAGTGCAGCGACCAGGACACACGCTCATATCCGGCTTCCCACCCACTCTGTACGTAACTGTCGTCCACTGACTTCCGGTTTCTACTGCAGCGGCCATACCAGTTTCCTGTTTGTTGGCGCGTGCTATTGGCAATGGCATGTTTTTCGCGATGCCTGCAAGATTTCCCATGGATAAATGTAAACGACATGCACAACAAACTTTCTCCTGCACCTACCAGCAAACGGGTGAAAAGTTTCAAGTTGTACATATCAAGCTACGTCCACATTTATGAGGACAGGAAACTGCTATGCCCGCTGCCGTAGAAACCGGAAGTCAGTGGACTATGCGCAAAGTCCGACCAAGCCGGAGGTAACGCTGGGATTTGAACCGGCGATCCCCATGTTGGTAGGCAACGAAATAGACCGCTACGCTACCCGGACGCCCAATCACCGGTAAAGTTATCGTGACGTCAACATTGGCTTCCACAACTGATAGTGGCCAGGGGCGATAAAAGCTCTGGTGCAAAGGAAGTATTTTGATCTGGAAAACGGTACATGTGAATGTTTGTTTATTTATAGACTATATTATAATTATTGTAACCGGTTATTTTCTTGCCCGGTGCGGGGTTCGATACAGGATTTACTAGCACCACAAGGCGACGTCACTAACCACTCGGCTAAAGGGTCAGACTTGTTAGCTAGGGACTAATGTGTGTTATTACTAGTTTACAGTCGTCACCCTCCCCGGAAGCGCGCCCTCGTGCTTTGTTATTCCCGCGCTCCGAAGAGACTTCTGAGGATCTGCACACTTCCGGATCCCACCGCTGCCACCAATGTAACCGGTTGTTTTCTTGCCCAGTGCGGGATTCGATATGAGTGTACTGCACCACAAGGCAACATCACTAACCGCTCGGCTAAAGGGTCAGACCCATTAGATAGGGGCTAATGTGTCTTATTAGTAGTTTACAATATTAAGGCAGTTTTCTGTCGATTTTAACAATTCTCTCATCTAAAATGAGTGAAT
Organism: Lampris incognitus; assembly: GCF_029633865.1. Classification (NCBI taxonomy): domain Eukaryota; kingdom Metazoa; phylum Chordata; class Actinopteri; order Lampriformes; family Lampridae; genus Lampris; species Lampris incognitus. The sequence continues at coordinate 98,269,352 of NC_079213.1, read as the reverse complement.
AATCGTGGTATATAATCGTTATCACAATATCCAGCAAAAATAATCGCGATTAATATTTGCAGCCGTAGCCGCGCAGCCCTATCTACAGGTACATTTCAGAACTCAAATATATGTTATTTCTGCATGTTTGCTGGGTTTTTGATACAGAAGATGAATTTATATCCTTGTGGGAATTATTGGTAGGATTGCTGCCATAAAAACGTGGTGTTTGAGGGGTCCCTTTCAGATTTTGTGTTAAGAGCTGACAAAAAGGTCTCTTATCAACGGTTATTTGATTTATATGTGTCTGCTGAGAGCATGGTGACTTTTAAACACGTGTGTGTATGATAACAGCAACTTCCCCTGCAACATCTATACATCCTATCAGTAAAAAAATATGACTTTAGATTGCACCTTTAATACTTGTAGTAGTTTAAATATTTCCCCAATTCCCACATCTCTCTCTTTCTATGTGGTGTCCTGTAAAAGACGTCCATTTTAGGATTTGAAAGAAAAGCTTGCAAAACCCCCAAATGCATGTTTGTCTGAGTAATGTTGGAAATGGGTTTGACCACCGCAGCAAGCCCGACTACAGGAAAGGGAGGTCATGACTGCTGCATTCGAGTCAGCAAAAATGTCTTCCACTCAGCAAAATGACTTGGGTTCCGTCCACAATAACTCTTAGTTCGCTGAAGGACCCACAACTTGAGTCTCTAAAGGAACAAATGTTCAGACTGCATAAGAAAAAAAAAAAAAAGAAAAAACTCCAATGTCCTTCATCTCGAATCCATTCAGAGGAAAATGAATGTAGAGCAAATTGAGTTATAGTCCTTCGCACGAGTCCAGATGAATCTGTAAGAGCAGTGCCATCAAGTCTGCAGAAAACAAGACAGCCAACTTTAGCAGCATAACAAGCAGAAGAAACGTGGCAATAGACATGTACTTTTAGTTAAAGATGATCCCGCCCAACTCATACCGAGTGCAACATCCAGTTTATAGTCAGCAATGGCAACTTTGGTCTTAAAATATATTAAAAAAAGAGAGAGAGACAAAGATCCAAGTAATAATTTATTAAGGTGGAGGAAGAGTCTTTGGCAGTGAAGAAGAACACAAACTGATACTGAAGTGATTTCATGCGGAAAATGTCTCAAGTGCTTATCTGGGAAGAAATGAAAGGGACGGCCTGGCCAGTAACACACACAAGTCCAACGTGTTTCCTGGTGGGCCGGTAACATTACACCTGGCACACACGGACGACTGTTGAACCCAGGGAACCCCAAGTGGTTGTAATGACATGTGAGCGAGGCATGATTTAACTAGACCCTTGGTGTTTTAACCCTCATATTGAAAAAAAAACAAAAAACGGCAACTTTTGTGAGTTGAAGTGTGTGTCTACCGACACGTGTGACCGTTTTGAAAGTGTGCGAGGGTGGTTGTGCATGAGAATGGACAAGAAAGTGTGCACAGCACAGAAAGGGCTCGTAACATGAGATTTTGGTTGCCGGGCATGGGGTGGCTAGCTTTTGGATGTTGTTTTGTGTGTGTATGTGTGTGTGTACATGTATATATATATATATGTGTGTGTGTGTTTACCCGTGTACTCGTGTGCACACTTGTGTAGGTAAACTATTCCCTCAGTAAGGATTTCCAAATGCATCACAGCAAAATCTGGCACTGGCTTTTTTTTTTTTCCTGACATTTTCTAAACTCGTTTACAATTCACCGAAAAACCTCTTATCACCCTCTAAGCTGATACACATTTTATGGCCTGAACAGTGATGTAAAAAAAAACAACAAAAAAAACATACAAAATAAAAAATACAAACATGGTAATTCATTTAAGTGACGAGGGAAAAAGCGACTATCACAGTAGCCCACCCAATCCCCTATATTCACATCCCACTGGCATCTCAATACCTACTAACAAGTGCAAGTCTATAGTTCAGATAATGAAGGGCAGGCAGGTAAGAGTTGGCATCATTTGTGAGAATTTAGTGGTGCTTTTCAGTCCAGTAAGATGCTCCCCCCCCCCACTCTTGCTCTTGTTCACATGCTTCATAGCAAGTTTTTTTTTTTTGCAATTAATTGCAGCGAAGTTGGTACACAAGACTGAGTAATCCTTTATGAAAGGAGCTCAAGAGGCTGAATATTGGAAGGCAGAAGCGCGTGTGAGGGAACAGTTTTCTGGGGCTGCAATACACCTGGGGTTCTGTCTAAAGACCCCTAGACACGGAGCGGTTAAGGCCATTTGGATATTTTTTAAGGACTTGTTAAAACCAAGTTATCGAACCAATCGGAACGCATCTCCACTGCATTCGTCACACAGCTCACAATATGAGAGGGGCAGAAAATACACTGTGCACACTGTGCACACGGAGGAGACAGACATGACAGACATGGCAGAAAAGGGAAGCTAATGACATCACAGCTCCTGTCAATCCAGTCAATCAATTGGACCACTGACAGACACAGGAGTCCATTCATTCATCAATAAAGGCAACATGATGCCCAGTCGACTTATCCTTGGCATCCGCCCATCTCTCCATTCATCTTCCCATGCATCTCGGACCAAAATATTATAATTCAGCTACATAGACATCACAGGAAAAAGGGAATTCGATAAAAGGAGAATACTGTTGGAGGTCAGGAGTTAGGCTTCTCCTATGAAGTGTGCAAAAACCTCTTGTTGTGAAGAGTTGTGGCCACTAGGGGTCACTGCTTCACTCTGTCACAGGCATCGCTACATGATCGTCTATAGTTCCACTGGCACAGCAGTCACACTACACATCCACGGCCCATAGCAGGGTTTGGCAAGGGGGCTGGAAGGGACGGGGGCGGCAGAGATGGCACAGCACGGGTTGAAACTGGGATCATGGGGATTGCACAAGAGGAAAGGTAGGGAGATTAACTGGTGTTCTTTAGAAGTCTAAGCATGAATCCATTTCTACTCCATCAAGTGTTAGAACTCCTTGGCATCCTCCAATCCAAATAACTATTCATCCCCAAACTATATAGCCTCTTATCCTCACCCCCTTAATGTCAACACCCAGCCCCTGTACTGTATCGTCCCAGGTTAGGAGCGTAAGGGCGAATTGCTGGGTCAGTGTTTTACAGTCCGGGGTCACAGAGTGACCTTGCTGAGTCTGAGGGAGAGGCTGGAACGGTGCTGCGTGCGGGGAAGTGTGGAACTACACCGGCTACGCAGCTGGACTGGCCGCCCCGCTGAGCCTCGCACCCGCAGCAGGAAGTCAAAGTTGGCTGAGGTGTTCATGGCGTAAAATACGTTGGCGTTGTCAGGAATCACCAGCTCTGAGAAGAACAAGCAGAGAGACATGCAACAGGTCTTTAGTTGATATGTATGAGGTTTATTCTCCTGTACATGAAGTGAGTCAGGAATACCTGGGGTCACTATAGTGCTTTGGAGAAAGTGTGGCAGCTAACAGATTAGTGAAAAATACAATTTAAATACTCTATAAGAAGAATGAGATTATAATTCCAATTAATCAACTAACGCACCACTCTCCATTTACAGTATCTATAGCACAGATGTTGATAACCAAAAAACTTTTTTCAGGGATTTCATATTCTGTAATGCCTTTAAGTTGCTAAGAGGAGTTTTTCCACTTATTATGTGTCAATCTCAATTTAATTTTTATGACCCTGTACTGCTGGGATAGGCTCCAGCATCCCTGCAACCCCCGTTGGGATAAGCGTCTTGGGAAATGGATGGATGGATGGACCCCATATGTCCGATATAAACAAGTGAGACCATCAGTGAGAATGTTAGAGATCGCTATTTAATGATTCTAAATGTTTGTTTTCGGGTCAGATTTCCCACAAAATCAGACAATAAGCAGAATTTTATCACTTAGATGTATTCTGGCATTGTACCAAATAATGGTGAAATTAAGCAATTTTAATGGGGACCCAGTCAGAGAGCCTTGTGAATGCTCGAGGGTCCACAGCCCCTCAGAGATAACCAAGCACAGAGAAACAATGACTTGTCACTTTGAGAGTCTTGCCGCGCCCTACCTCTTTCCTCAGAAATGACTTGTACCAGCTCGTACCCCTCCTCCGGCTCCATCTCCAGGTTGTGCTTGGCCATGGCTCGAGAAATCACTGCAGGAGTCTTATCCTGACTGGTCAGCTGGATAAGGGAAAAATGAGAAACACAAATACATAATATAAGAAGTTTGAGAGTGGAACCATAGAGGTATGCATTCACATACACACTGGCACGTCTACTCTCTCTCTCTCACACACACACACACACATTTGCATTCACACAAGAGTCACACACCAGTATGCTCTTGTAGAGGTTCCCATTGCCTTGCTCCAGACTGACTCTTACGATGCAGGCGTCCTGGGCCTGGGTGTTGTAGGCTGGGGTCTGGCTCGGGGAGCTGGGAGACATAGGAGTCAGGGAAACAGAGCGCCTGTGGGTGCAGGGGGGGCCGGGGAGTGATGGGGATGCAGGGGTCGGTGGGACACTGACCGAAGATGAGCCGGTGTCCATGGAGTGGAGAGAGGTACAAGAAGAGGACTCCGATAGCTGTGAAAACAATAAAAAAAAACGTGTTCACAAATAGAGAGCCATCATGTGATCACTTCTCAAAATTCATCTGAGACCCAAGAAATGCTGGAACAAAATTACAGGTGCAAGGCTCAAAAGAGACATAAAGCAAATCAGATGAATTTGGTATCATTTATATATATATATATATATCGAAACCCCTAAAGCATGGTGTTGCAACCCACCTTGTTCTGCTGGGTTTCAGAGGTGTGTATGGGCACGAGTCCCTCGCTGTCTGAAGGGCTGCTTGAGTCACTGGAGGACACGCTGACCGAGTCCATGCTCTCCCCGGAACTGCCATTAGGGGGCGAGCGTGGCATCTCTCTGGCTGGAGAACTGGCTGCTGTCACATCTGCTCCCAGAAACAGCCTGGAAAAAGAGGAGAGCATGTTATTAGAGAGTAAAAAAACAAAACAAAATAGGTCACCACATTCTCTTGCTGTCTTACCTCCAAAAATGATGGCTTGAGAACTCAAGTTCAAGCAAAGGACAATATTTAGATCGTACTGGAGCTCATGCAAAGGTGAGTTTATCTGTACAGTGTTTATTTCCTATGCCCTAATATGTTTTATACATGTACTCACAGGCTGAGTCTTTTCACCATACTCTTTCGAGGCTTGGGTGAGGTTGGACTGCTGTCACCGAGGCCCTCAATCTCACAAGACAAGGCATAGCTGAAGTAAAGAGATAAATGACTTTAATACCGATCTGTTCGCCTACTGGCAAATCACCATGTGCCCTATATGTGTGCGTACCATTAGTGAGATAGAGAGGTTGAGTACATTTCTGTCTCAGCAGCACAATTACAAGTACAATGGATCAGCGGGGAGTATTACATGACAAAATAGAAAAGAGAGGGGGAAGCGGGAGAGAGAAAGAAACCTTATGGTGCCTCTGTGAACCATGGATCTTATAGACCATGCACTCCTGCGCTAACTGGCTATTACCTAACAGATAAGAGAGAACCATCAAGAGATAAGGACACTCTCTGAATAACCCGGTGCGAAACTGGGACTCATAAACCTACCTTTCCTCCTCGTTGTGCTGGGGTTGACTCTTGAACCACCTGAGGAATGCGGGGTCGGGGGTCAGACAGTAGCTGTTACAGGCTGACTGCAGCAGCTTGATCTGAGCGATCACCTCAAACTCCTGGGAAGGTAAAGAGAAAAGGCGGTAAAGAGAGAAGGACAGAATAAAAAGGGGCGGTAGGGAGACAAGAAAGAGAAAGAAAAGAGCTCAGTGTTGGACCCAATTTGCCTGGATATCCACTTCAAACATTCTGCATGTCAGCCTAGCTGGTCAAAGAGGCTATAGTGTCGGATGAGAGGAGGCCGCAGCTGCCACTTACCCTGCGTCTCTTCTCAAAGTTGATCAGGCCACCCTGCCAAAGACACAAAGAGCACACTGTCAGACCCTGAACATCCCATGCCAGTTGCAGCTTAGGCAAACAGCATTAGGTAAACCGCTCCAAAAATGACCTGTCAGAATTCCTGTCACACTCACTCACACACACACACACACACACACATACACACACACACACACACACACACACACACACACACACACACACACACACACACACACGTGGAAGGTTGTGCTCCAGTTTCTGACGATTACTAGAGGTTAATGGCGTCCCGCAAATTTGTAGAGATGGGCCCTCAGTCAGAAAAACATGCATTAACACACATACATGTGTATGCACTGGCATGTGCATCCCCCCCCCCCACACACACACACTTTATTCAGTAGGTGTCAAATTGAGATTTTTACCTCCACCAGGTCAGGTAAGGCTGTATCTAGCATCGTCAGGTCTGTTAGGAAGGTCCCCAGGTATGGTATTGTCCCTTGCATGGCTCCCTGTGGAGAAAGACAAGTTGATATAGATTATTTGACTACTTGGAAAAAAAGGCATCAATGAAAACATAAATTATTCTACAACTAAGTGTGAGACTTTTTTCCTTTTGTGGTTGTCATGATGTACAGATGGCAAAGCAAGCTTGGCACAATCCAAGCATTCACAGTGCGATCTTAACATGAGCACATAGCGTGTTGTGTATACACAGCTAAGCATAGGCTTACATCAAAAATGTGCCTTTTTTGGCAAAGATGCTGCATCTCACTTGACAGTACATTACTGCGGATGAATGAGTTCCATGAAAATATAAATTTTATTGAGATGGACCCGTTTTCAAGCAGCCATCCATCCATTCATTATCCAAACTGCTTATCCTGCTCTCAGGGTCACGGGGATGCTGGAGCCTATCCCAGCAGTCATTGGGTGGCAGGTGGGGAGACACCCTGGACAGGCGGCCAGGCCATCACGCAGGGCCCACACACACACACACACACACACACACACACACACACACATACACACACACACATTCACACCTAGGGACAGTTTAGAACGGCCAATACACCTGACCTGCAGGTCTTTGGACTGTGGGAGGAATCTGGAGCACCCGGAAGAAACCCACGCAGACACGGGGAGAACATGCAAACTCCAAAAAGAGGATGACCCGGGACGCCCCCCAAGGTTGGACTACCCCGGGGCTCAAACCCAGGACTTTCTTGCTGAGGTGACCGTGCCAACCACTGCGCCACCTTGTTTTTAAGCAATCTTGTTAAACCAGCTTTTGTCTTACCATCTCCTTCTGCAGCTGTAGTCTTTTGTGGGTACGTTTCTGGTGCTCTTTGGCACAACTCTCCAGACTGGCAAACTTTGAAGTGCCCTCCTACAGAGGAAACAAACACCAATGTTGGTCCCCGCCACTATAACCCATCAATGAATGAATCTTTCCAGTAATTTAACAACCACACCTGTGGAGATGATGCATTAAATCACAAGACTGGAAGATTGAACTGGATTTTAATTGGAGGGCCGGACTGGACTTGTAGACTGAACAGCGGAAACACGCGCATAACTTATACCGTCTATAACATTTTATGATACTTAAATGGCTTTATAACACTGAAATGATACTATGTCTGGGGGGAGTACACCCATATTCATGTGAAATAAGGATAAGGTGTGAAATATTACAGTGAGGTCACAGAGTTAGAGCTCACCCTCATGAGCAGCTCTCTGCTGGTCAGGTAGTTGTTGTGGTCTGAGAAGATGTCCGACAGCTCCTCAAACGTCTGCATGCTATCTCTGCATCAATCACAGATATGATTAGACACTGGAAACTGATGATGAGGAAAAAGTGAAAACGAGATGTCCAAGTGATCCTTCCAAAACCTACCAAAAGACTTTGTTAAGACCTACCACAAGTATCTGCATGTTTTTGATGTAAAAAAAAACAACTTACTTGTGCACGCAGGCCCATGCCCTTTTCAGTCTATAGAGAGGGTTGGACTGTAGCGCTGACACAATGGCTCGCAGAGAGGAGAAGTTCTTACGTATACGACACTCCTGATCATGAGGATAAAGAGCGCATGGTCAAAAACGTTTGGCCCATATGTGATTCATACTTTCTTATGAATCAAATGTGTGTGTGTGTGTGTGTGTGTGTGTGTGTGCGTGTGTGTGTAAATGTATATGTGTGGCTGTCTACCTGAGCAATGTCTATCCAGCGCTGGATGACCCGTGCTCTGAGGTGCGGTCTGATCTGCCTGTGTCTCAGCACCGTGCTGACCACGCAGGCTGCCACAGCGTTAAACTGCGTAATGGTAGCGCGGATAGTGGGGGCGCTGTGCTTGTTATGCTTCTTATCCCTCTGAGACCAGATTGAGCCCAGGCAGTGGTGAGGTACCACCTTCTTAAACAGCAGCTGAACACAAGAAGGGATGGCTATTAGGGTAAGAGCACTGAGGAAACCATCACGTAAAAAATGTAGAAATACTAAGCCCTGGAATGGTCGACATTTCTTCCATTGCATTTTTGCATTAAACCATTTAATTTTTTTTCATTTAGCAGATGCTTTTATTCGAAGCAATTTACCGGGAAGTTAGCAAATTATCACGTGTATATATATATATATATATATATATATATATATTCATATGTCAGCCAACCAGACGTAGTGATGCGCCTGGTGATCTAACTAACCACTAATGTGTGCAGCGCAGCTTCAGTCCTGACCAATATTTCTACATCTGTTTTATACCCCCCCCCAACTAAATTCTTCTTCTTCCCCTCTTACCGCATCCATATAAGTCAGTTGCTCGGCTACCAAGTCAGCCTGAAATGACAAGAAGTCCTCCTGAACCTCAATTTCCACCTCCTCTTCCTCCCCCAAGCAGAAAGAGCTGTTACCATGGAAACCACCTGACAACAACCAAACAGAGTTGATCTGATTTAAAAAAACAAACAAAATTTATTGCAGAGGGAAGACTTAACTCATAGAGTGTGAAATAGAGTAAAACCCTCCATGAAAATCATACCATGATTAGAGCCTATGGGGTGTTTGCAAACTGATATTAGTAAAAATATCTGAAGGTTATAGGGACACTAACGCACCATGATTTCAGTAGCTGGGGGATGTGAGGTTGCATGAAAATTAATTTACCAACATCCTTTTTCAGTAGGCATGCAAACATGTAGTAGAATGAAAACATATTCTCTAGATAATAGTGAATAATAATTGATTATTGCATCTTTGTGAATACCACATCCATGTTTACGTCTGACTGTAGTTCAGATGCTTACTGTCGGTGTCGTCTACGTTGGCTTGACTCTGCAGGTGTTCCAGCAGACCATGTGCCCGTTTGAGAGCTTCAGATCCTGGAAAGGCCCTCTGCAGGTAGTCCATCAGCCTGTGGAGGCAGGGGTAGTCTGGGGGCTCCTGGAAGTCCTCCGGACACTGGTCTAGCCAGGCACGCAGGATAGAGGCCAGCGCACTGGGGAGAAAAAAAGGGGAAAGAGAGGGAACAAGAAAAAGCAGAACAAAGTTAAAAACAAAAATCTGGCACTGATGGAAAGACAGATGGGCGAAACAGAATCAGACTTATAGTGAGGAAAGTTCTGCTAAAATGTTATCTAGAGTTAAGTGTCCATGTGAAATGGGCAGAGATGATAGAGTAAAGGAAAGGGAAAAGGGGTGAGAAAACATTTACAAGCCTACAGTATAATCTTACTTTCTGATGGCTCCTTTGGATTCGGAGCCTTGACATCTGTTTGTGTCTCCTTCATTTTCTCCTACACTTCCATACCTGCAGTTGAGATGAAGGAGAGAACATATTTAAAAACTACAACTCACTCAACTACAAATTAAGCTACATTACTTAAAACACAAATTTCACCTACCACATATATGAAAACAGGCAGCTGCTAACCAAAAGAGATGCTACAGTGCCATTCATTTCTAGGCTTGAATGGAGCATCTAATACCTAACAACCCTAATATCACCACCCTCGCTCCAACCCTACCTGTCCAGCAGCAGTCGCAGAACAGTCTGTGTGCCGGCAAAGGCTCTGTAAGTGGAGAGGAAGATGGAGGTGTACGTGAGGTCATTGTCTCCGAATGCCGTCAATAACGTCTCCACCAGGCGCTCCAGTGTTCCGGCCCGAATACTCCGGATCTTGCAGGTCTCCAGTTGGCTCACCGTGTGGCCAGGAGGCAAACGGTCCCCCTCCGCCTGGATACACACAAACAGCCAGCTTTCTTTGACTTTGCTGAACTAATTCAAAGTAAATATGTACTAAAATGTAAGGTAGTAGCAGGACTCGTATTTCCAAAGGCTTTATATACATTGTGACTGTGTACATGTTGTGCATCAGACAATTCAGTCTGTACTGTACTGAACTGTGAGGTGACCCCGTGTTGTGTTGTCAATCAACCCCCCCATAGTAAGAATTTCAAGTCATCTTGACAAAGGGAGTGAAGTGTGGACAGTTTGAGTATAAGTTTAGCACAGACAAAGAAGAGAATAGAAGAAATGAGGAGAACAGAAGGAGCAAATGCAGGGTGGGAGAAAAAAGTGTCCTGTATTTTTTCCCTATTCAAGCAGATGTGTCCGACTATTGTATCTACAGAGTGAACAAGTGGGGACAAAAACTGAGCAGGAAAGTAAAAAAGAGGGGGCAGAGACAGGGAGAGAAAGGCAGCGAAAGAGAGAGCCTGGTGCCGTTAGCACACTACAACAGGAAACGCTCCAATCTGCTTTTAATCACAGCGTGCCCCTCCTCCACCCCGTCCCTCCACTGGCTGAGACAGACAGAAAGGAGGACAGCCTAGCCAAGTTCTCCCACCGCCACTCTTCTGATAACAATGTGGCGCACACAAGGAATACGCTGACTTCACCGATCACTAAAGCAATGACCTACTGTACAGTGCTATGTGCATACGCAAATGGGCGAAACACGAGTTAGCCCAACCACTGGTATCTAAGAATTCACTACATTAGATCTGTGCTGATTTCATTACCAAATAGACTGGCTACCGCACAGCAGACACACACACACGCACATGCACACACACACAACAATGAACAAATGTAGGTCCACAGTAGTATTGATTGTGCACTGACTGCTAACATCCTGCCACTTTTCTTTTTTTTTTAGCACTGATACAAGGAAAACAGTTTGCAAACTGCACTAGAACCATTGCAGTCAGGGTAAAACAAGTCCAAGAAAGATGCAGAGGACTTTTTTTCTGCTTTCTCTCTCTTCCATAATTGATCCAATCTCACCCCCCCCCCCAAGTTAGCCACACGGAGAAAACAACGGAGATGTTTTCTCCAAACAAGCAAACAATATCCACATTTTCCTCATAGGAAAGGCAAGGCTCATCTGTGTTTTATAAACCTCTTCTTGTATCCAAAATTATTGTTTTCTTATGCATGTAAATATGGAAATAGACTAAATTCAACTGGATTCTTGAAGTGCTTTACAGACCAATAGTACAGGACACAAGCACAAGACAGTGAGCCCTACTTGTGGCCAGTTGTTATTCTGAGTCATGCTGATGCAGTGTTTTTTGTTATAATATATAAATGAAGTCACAACAGACAGAAGACAAGTACCAGAACCGACTAGTGAGCTCGTCAGAAAAATGCACAGCTCAAAAGTATTTCAATCACCCCTGTTTCTAAAACTGGTGATTCATAAAATGTTTGCTATTACTGGGGAATAAGGAGTTTTGTTGGCAGTTTGTAAAGTCAGGAAATCACATGATTTGGCTAAACAGCCCCAGTTCTGGTGAAACTGTTGATTTTGAGTGGCCAGCTCTGGGTGTTGTCTAAACTGGGAGAATTACAGCTCAAATGTTAAGACAACAGCCCCAGTGGAGCATGATGCAGAGACGCCCCACAGCTGAAGGCGGCGGTCTGTTCCAAACAATAGAGTAAAGGGTTTTTCGCTCTCTAATGCGCGACGCTGACCACAAAAATTGCTCTGTAAAGCCAGAGAGCACATAACGCAGTTCACTCTCGATAGTACCAAGGCAAAGCAGAAGAAGAAGAAGAAGAAGAAGAAGAAGAAGAAGAAAAAACTCCTACATTATTTATCCTCTCTCTGGTGTATACAAGTTAACATAAAGTTGCCTAGAGAAGGTGCTTTCGGACCGGAGGAACTTTTTCATAGTTCTAAAAACTGTTTGGAGGGACTACCCCCCTTTTTTATTGTGTCCGCACTGGCAGGAACCGGAAACGAGCGTAGACGCCGTTTTGAGGGACTTTTTTTAGCTCCCCACTTCAGGGTCGGTATCCTCCCAGCACAAGACAAGCGGAACCTTGAGTGACAAGTCTACTGTGATTGGTCCGGACGTAAGTAAGTGTACGTTGACTGGTCGAACACATGAGCCAATAGAGCAACGGCAACCGCCATTTTTAAACGACCCGTGTAAAAACGTTAGCCGTGTACACAACAACTCTTAACGTTAGCGTGTCTCCTTTGCAACTCAGTAATTATTGAGAAACATACAGCTCTGATCACGGCGTCCTCCATCTTGTTGTTGCTATTGTTGTATCGTGCGCAGAATGAGATAAACGTTTGTATTCATACTCATTTACCGTTGGTATACTAATCGCCAGCTTACGTCCCTTCAGCGTCCCCGGAAGTGCGAATGCAAAACAGGAAGAAAAAAAAGCCGTTGAAGGTTCATAGTTCTCGGGGAACCGCCCCCAGTGGGTAGTTCCTCTCAAAAAAGTCCCCACAACTGTTTGGTCTGAAAGCGCCTATAGTGACATCTTCACTTGAGATGAAATGTCCCATTTATTTGATTTCACCTCTCAATAGGAAGAATGTGTGCAGAAAACAAAACGGTCCTGCGGTTAATCTCATTTGTAAATTAGATTTATGTGGAGCTTTTCCCCCATATGAATCGAAGGTCTAAGGATAGGGGTTGCTGTTTACATTGCACGGGATGTAATTTGATTGTAAAGCCCTCTCGGAATAAATTGTGATTCATGGCTATAAAAACAAACTTGACTTGACTTTGTAGTGGTGCGAGTAGGAAGCCTGTCTCCTCTTTGGAGAAACTACGTACATTCCCTTTAACATCAGAGCTCAGATGGACCTACTCACCCCCAGCCATCTTGCTCCCTTGTTGGCCGCCTGCTGGATCTGAACCCTCTTCAGCGTCACGTTGTAGATGGCCCCCTCCTCCACTTCCTCCCCCCAGTCCTGCACCGAGCTCTGCACAAGAGCAATAACATTAAAACTGTTAGGAACACCAAGGAAGTTGAGAAGAAAAGAAATACCTATTTCTAAATCTCCTGCCACCTCCAACAGAGATGGTGATGTAACAAACAACCACATAATGGTAACCAACAGTTAACTGTTACAACAAAGTCAAGATAACAGAATGAGTAAAAGAGGGGAAAAAAAGAGGTTTTGATGAGACTTTTCCATAAGCAGGAAGACGAGCAACAGGGATGATGCACAAACACACACAGACACACACAAGCACATATACAGACACTCACTCACTTTCCCAAGCAGGGGAGAGGAGACTGGAGTGGAGTAAAGGAGTAACGACTGCCTCCCCAACCCCCACTCCAACAACTAGCCATGCCTCTCTCCTGGTCTCCCTACCGCTCTCTCGCCCTCTCTCTGTCTTTTCCTCCCTCCCCTCCTCTTTCCCAGTTTCCCTTTCTCTTTAGTGTCACCCCCTTTCTTTCTTACTATTTTTCTCTCTCTCTTGCTGTCTGTCTCCTTCTCTTTCCATTTCCCTTTCTCTTTACAGTGCCTCTCCCTCTCTTTCTTACGGTCTGTCTCTCTTTCTCAACTGTCTGGCTCCTCGTTCCCAGTTTCCCTTTCTCTTTAACGTCATTCCCTTTCTTTCTTTCTATCTCTCTTTCTCAACTGTCTGTCTCCTCATTCCCAGTTTCCCTTTCTCTTTAGTGTCTCTTTCTCGCTTTCTTACTGTCTGTCTGTTTCTCTCTTTCTAACTGTCTGTCTCTCTGTCTTTCTTACTGTCTCTCTCTCTCGCTGTCTGCCTCCTCTTTCCCAGATTTCCTTTCTCTTTACAGTGTCTCTCCCTCCCTTTCTTACCGTCTGTCTCTCTCTCTTTCTTGCTGAGCTGAGGTCAGAGCTGGAGTTGAGGGTTGGAAGCAGAGCACTCAAACAAACACTAACAAACAAAAAAAAATCAACTGAGGCCTGCTGAATACCTTCAGGCCGTGTTTTAGCCTGTCTGTTTGTCTGTCCACCCGATACCCGTTGTAGCTCACTCGACACAAGCCAAGAAACATTCATACCAAATCAGTGGCTTTATGCAAAGCAAGAGAAAAAGGATGCTTCGCCATGAGCACGCTTACGCGGCATATGATAAAACTGCAAATGTTTGTGTACATCTTACAGGCTTGCACATACACATGCGCTGCTGTCTCACATGACGCGAGTGCTGAGAAACTGCCGAGTGCTTTAACAAAGAAGGAGGAGATTTAGTGGCAGAAAGTTTAAATTCTGCTCAGTCAGGGAGCAGAGCAGCCAGGGATGCACAAAACACTGTGACAACAGAATGGAGACCATTACAATTCTGTGAAAAGAGGCTCTGGAGATCAAAAAGACCACAGCCAAGTCCACACCATGTAAAACTACACAAATACACACCCACACAAGCACGCATGCACGCACCCACGCACGCATGCACGCACACTCGCAGAGCATGGCCAAGTCAAAACACAATACATATCCCAGCCAAGTCCACACAGGCAGCAGCCAAGATCACTCTCACTTGTCCCCACTTTGCCCATTTAAACAGCTCAATGGCAAAGTCCACTTTCTCTCTCCTCAAACAGAAGGGATGTCAGCTGGGGGTCATGGGTCAGAGCCAGCCGTTAACAGGCTCGCGGGCGGGCCCGAGCAGTCAATGGCACTCACGCATGACCAGGGCTGGAATAAAGAGTTGTCTAGATTCGAACCCAACACCTTGTGAAGAACGTGAGCGATCCGCCCTAGTCACAGCTGCAAACAAGCACAAGCATGGCAGAGAAAGACAGAGAGAGAGAGAGAGAGAGAGAGAGAGAGAGAGAGAGAGAGAGAGAGAGAGAGAGAGAGAGAGAGAGCGAGAGACTGAATTGGTGGGCCCTAACCAGAAAGCGAGGAAAGACAGAAGTCAAAATGTACTCGGACAGATAAAATGAGCCAATGTGTCTGTATTTTCCATCTGTTTCCTGTACAGTACTGCCTTTCTCGCCATCTTCTGTGCCCGTTTCTTTACCTACACATTTTTCTGTCTGTCCCTCTGTCTTCCTGACTGCCTGCTTGACCATTTCCCACTCTGTAGCACCTACCTGCCTCTCTGTCAGCAAATCTGTTTGACAGCCTTTCTCTTTGCCCCCCCCCCCTTTCTCTCTCTCTCTCTACCTCTCTCTCTGGCTGCCGGTGGCTGGCCCAGAGACAGATAAATACATCAGTCCATGAGTCACGCAGTCCACACTCCCAAAACAATAGCAGGAGGTCTCTCTGTCTGCCAGCCTGGGCTGCTGAGTTCACAGTCTGCACACAGAGCCTGCTTTTTGTCAGGCAGAGAGAGAAAAGTGTTTTTCAGAACAGGGTTTTAAAAGCTCTGGTTGCTTTGTGTACCATGTTTGGAGTTTGTGGTGAATCAAGAGGCGTCGACATGGGAAAGCGGCAAAGAGGTTTCAGAACAGTTTTTCCCCCCATCATCGTAACATTTCCTAGGCCCAAGGTAAAGCTATCATGACTTGATATGCGATACAGATCCATGGAAATCTGGTAAGACTACGGCCTTGTGTGAAAATGACATCGAGTTAACATCGTGCATGCATGGCAGGCTCTATCAAATTACCCCAGATGGATGTAAACAGGAGATGAGTTGTTTACACTCCGCACTTTGAGACTGGACTGCTAGAGTCCATCTGAGAGACGCTCACAGAGTTAGAAAAGGGCACACGGAGGTTAAAAAAAAGGGGGGGGAACAATATGGTCTCACTCAAATAGTACTTAATGGTCTCCTATACACCCACCCACCCAAACCCCAACAACCCATCGGAGCGTTAGTGTTTATCAGTTTGGAGTGAAACAATGCACTGGAGATAATGAAAACAGTGTTAAAGCCCTGGCTCTGGTCTGTTGGCTTTTGTGCGTTTTTTTTTCTCTCGCCTGGACGCAGCTGGGACCCGAGCAGAGAGACCGCCTCTGGGTTTCTCCAATTGTTCTCTCTTTTCTCACTCCCAGGCTAAAGTTTTCATTTCCACAGACAGGAGAAGGAAAAGAAGAAGAAGGAAAAAAAAACCCTAACGGGTCTGGGTCATATTCTCACGGAGTTAGGGTTGCCCTGTGTCTCCACCACAGTTTATATGCAAACCGTTAAACGTCAGCAAAGTGGGCTGTGAGGGGATTAAAGCCCAGCACGGACGGAGCAAAACAACAACAACAATAATACTAAAAAAAAAAGAGCCCACCAATGGTCAAAGTAGCCCCCCCCCATCCTCCTCTTCGTTTTAGCCGCTACTTTCCCTGGCCTAATAATAAGACCCCCCCCCCCCCCCGTTCTCTCTCTCGCTCAAGCTGACTTCAAACCACAGAATCAACAACAGTGCTTCAGGGATGGAAAGCGGCGGAAAGTGTATTTATTTTCTTTACCATCTTAGTTTTCCAGGCGAATTTCATGGTCAGCGTTTCTCTCATGGTCCGGGGACCGCATCAGAACCGGGTTTAAGTCCGCCAAGGAGATAAAACGTTTTTTTTTTTAGTCCCGCGCTCCGGAGTAAATCTCTTCTTCTTTCTTTGTCACCACACACACACGTACACACACGCATACACACATACAAACACACACGAACACACACGCGTCCAATCCGTCAGAGACTTCACCCGTCTGTTGTCTCCGGTCTCCGAACTCCGAAACTGCCTCCTCCTCCTTTCTGCTCACCCCTCTTCCTCCCTTCCCCGGCTCTGTGTTGTTGAATGGCCAAGCTCCTCCCACGGCGCTCACTACAACTCCTCCTGCTCCTGCTCCTCCTCCCTTTTCTTCTCGTTCAGTTTCTTATCGGGCCGACGGCGGCACCGGTGAAATGAGGACTGCATCACGAGAGAGACAGCGCCGTTTAAACCGGGGGGCAGGGAAGCGCGCGCGGTGATACGACGAACGGCGGCCCTCGTGCGTAAGCCAGGTCTCAAATAGCGTCAAGGGGGGGTCAGACGTTTGGGGGAGGGGGAGGGGTCAGACGTTTGATGGTCAGCCAGCATTGAAATCTATTATCAAACACGACTGAATAGGTCTGATAATAATATTGTGTCTCCTAAGAGATAAATAACCACGGAGAAACTTCCTTACAGAATCAAAGAATGTTGAATCAGCTGATTCAACTGATCAGCTGATTCAACATTCTTTGATTTTCTTGGATTATTGAGCACGCATAAAGACACGTTCTTACAGAATGTGACCATAGCTCTGGAAAAAAGAGCAAATAAAAGTTGCCCTGTCTAAGCAGCTACGTTTGATATTCAGTCAGTAAGGTTACTGTGGTAGTGTTGTGGCTTGATATTGAACTCCGGGTTTGTTTGTTTTTTTGTTGTTTAACCCCCCCCCCCCGCTTTCTCCCAAATTGTACTTTGCCAATTACCCCACTCCCAGATAGCATCCAGATGTGGGCCACTTCAGGCAATGATGCGGCACTGATGTCCTTCTTCTGGCCCTGACAAAATGGATGTGACCCTGAAGTGGCTTGTGTGGTAAATGGTGAATATGGCCCAAATATCACAAAACAAATATGGGCCACCTTTGGCAAATATGTGGCACATGCGGCATTGCTATGGCTTGGTTCTGGCCCAGCTCTGACAAACAGTGGTCAAAGGCCAGACGTTTTGTCCCGCCGACCCCACAAACCAGACCGGATGTTCCGGCCCAACACCGCGGCACCTGGCAACCCTGGGAGCTGCAGCCACATGGTCCCTGCGTAGGACAATGCAAGGAAGGCGGTAGATACTGTCTCTACTGTGCATTGTTTATGGCAGAATAAGAGGATAGTCCAGTGTGGGAATGGCCCACACTATCCCATTGTGTATGCGCTGGCACATGTAGTCATGCTGCCCACGGAAAGATATGAATCTTGCACCAAACATTGTAAGGGGGTCTTTATGCAATATCTGGATGGTAATATCAAATGTGAGCAACCATTTTACCCACGTGGGTAGACATTCGTTTATTGTCTACTGATTATACATGACACAACCCCACAGACTGAGCCATTAACAAAACCAGTTCAAACAGACTGCAAGTAGACAATGGCAAGATTATGTTTGTATTGTCATCTGTCTCAATGGGAAAGATGGCTAAGACCTGCCATGGTCCCATTTTCAGTGTGTGTGTGTATGTGTATGTGTGTGTGTAGCTGTGTGCGTAACATATCCCCCACTCTCTTGGCTCCCATAATACTGGCCAAGTAACCCCCAACGTCACACACGGCGTTAGTTGCAGTCACACAACCCACAGTGCAAGGCAGGGTACACAAACATGGCTGGCTGGGCCGCAGAGCCCAGGGCTCTCCCTTTCTGGATGGCCGAGGTATAAAGGGGCCAGGGAATCCCCACGTATACATGTGTGTGTGTCTGTGTTTGTGACTGAGCGTGTGTACGTGGTCCCGAGTTTGCGTACAAGTGCGCCAGTGTGGTCACACACTTGTGTGGCTTACGTGTCTGTGTGCGCCAGCTATTAGTTTGTCTGGTTTTCCCTGACTCTTTCAGGCTGACTTAACTGGCTGTTTATTTGGCAGGATTCCAGTTCCCAGGCCGGGCTGCCCTGGTGTGCAGATGGATCTCCGGGGCTCTTGGGAAGCCCAAAAGGGGGCAGTGGGAAGGTCACAACCTTTGGCGACCCTCGGCTCTACCCCCTTGGGGACTGGTGTGTTGATTTCACAGAGGGAGTGATGTCACCGCTCCGTGCAAACAAGACTTCTGACAAATGTGACAGCCGGTGCTCTGCTCCGAGTGACGGATGACCAGATAACCCCCCCCCTGCCCCCGCCCCACACACACATACACACACACGCACACACACTGGAGGTTACCAACTTTTTCAACCAAAGGCCTGAACGAGACATTCACCGTCTCTCCCTGGGACTCAGAGCCAGCAGAAACCCACTGGTAATTGTTTCATATGATGTGGCGGCCAATCAGAATCTGTCTTTTGACTCACTTTGTGGAAATAGGTGGCCTGGAAAGAGGGTGCAATCGTGGTCAACTGTTTCTCCAAGAAAGCCAACCATCTTCACCGGACACTAAGCTTCCAGTCCCCCCCTCAGAGACTTCTCACATCAGGTTTCTGCCAGAAGCACCACGCATTACAGCGAGGTGAAAATGTCACTTAAAGTGAACAGTCTTCACATCGCTGCAGAGAGCGACATCTCGACACGGGGAAACCACAGTAAGGGTAGCACATATTACCTGCGACATCCCTTGCAAAGCGACACAGGCTGGATAAATGAGCTTTCATGCGGGAGACCGGTGGTGTAATTATGCTTGGGGAAACCCTCAGTGAAAACGTCATAATTTTTTTCAAAACGCCTTCCTGCCATTATTGAAATCCCCGTACGTTTTCTC
>NC_079213.1:98179844-98247344 GCF_029633865.1 Lampris incognitus | reverse complement strand
CTCCCCCTCTGATCTATTGTCCTTGTTGTTCTCCCCCCCCCCCACTCCAGAGAGATGACATCATCACGCTTGCCAGTAACCTCTCTTTCTTCAGATCCTCGTGGACACACACCCCTCCTCCACACTTCACTGTTATGGGAGGAGGAATAACAGTCCACGGAGCTGCAAGGGAAAGCTGCGCTGACAAACGGTCTGTGTGTTTCACGTACAGTGAACATTACCTCGGCGTTTCAACTCCCGACCCCCGCACCCCAACATTTCTGCAAACACGTCAACACAGTTAATTGCTGAATTGTGGGATTGGTATAAACTTCCCATGTTTCAAAAAAATAATAATCTGGAATCAAGGATGTGAAGCTTCCTTTGCAAGATAAAATAGGACTTTTTTTTTATCCCCCAAAGGGGAAAAAGGTAAAAGCTGGAGCGGATCGTTCCGGGTCAGTCCACCGCACTCAGCTCATACGGCGAAGAAAGAAGAGGAAACCCAGACCTGGAAATCTATGAATAACTGCATCTACGCCATCGTAGACATCAAGTTCCACATCCAGAGAACCCTATAATCTCAGTACTGACAGAGTCTGGTCCCAGACCAAATACAGGATCAGCTGGTCTGAAGTGCCACACTGCTGCACCAAAACAAAGATAATCCACTCCGCCGTTCTGATGACCCAGACAGCGCGCCGACTATTAAGCAGAGTTAAGGTAATTTCAGGTGTTCCTGCATTTAGGGGACTTACAGGAAATTAGGGTATTCCCTGGTATCCCTACCCCCCCCCAATCCTTTTCATTGGCCCCCAACCATGACCCCTTGGCTTTAAGCCCTGCTAAGCCTGGCCTGAACTGGTTGAGACTGGCCTGTCTGTCTGTCTGGCCCCCTGCTCGATAGAGATGGACCATCTGTTCCCGGATAGATACTACTGTACGCTGTCACAGATGCAACAACAAAATCCAGGGTTTAGCCCGTGCCAAAACAAGCACAAGCGATTCAACGCCCACACGCTGCATGAAAGGCAACTCGCTCAACACAGACTCATCCAAACACGCTTTATCACAATCAGAATCGTGTTTATCGGCCATGTAGGTTTGCACTACATGGAATTTGACTCGGGTTTCGTGGCTCTCTTGGTGTACTTAACACAGAATAACAACATGACAACACAACAATCTTCAGATATACACACACAAGGATTGACTATATACAGGCGAAATAATTGATTTGATACTTTTATTGGTCCCCGCAGGGAAATTCCTCTATGCATGTAACCCATCCGGGCTGTTTAGCTAGGAGCAGTGGGTGGCCGCCGTGCAGCGCCCGGGGACCAACTCCAGATCTTCTTGCCATGCCTTACTCAGGGGCACAGAAAGGAGTATTAACCTTAACATGTATGTCTTTTTTGATGGTGGGGGAAACCGGAGCACCCGGAGAAAACCCACCGCAGACACGGGGCGAATATGCAAACTCCACACAGAGGACGACCTGGGATGACCCCCAAGGCTGGACAACCCAGAGGTTCGAACCCAGGGCCTTCTTGTTGTGAGGTGACAGTGCTAACCACTGGGCCACCGTGCCGCCATAAGAGGCCATAAAGTGCAATGGTGCAGAGAATATTGTGTATTATATGTTTGGCCTAATGTAGGTCATTTGGTCTGATTAAATTTATGTGTGCCGTCTCTGCAGGAAGTGGAAAATGTTACTGTAAACACTTGAAGCATAAGTCTGATTCTAAGTCATCCTCTCCAATTAGGTGGCAGTGCATTAGTTATCTGCAAAGCATGTATAGGCTGTAGGAAGTGGAGCTGCACGCTGGTGTTACCCAGTGTTAGACCTGTGGTGCTGAAAGTAACACTGTTGCAGAAACTAACGTGGGCGACATTATAACACCGCCCGCATGCACCGAGACTGCAATTAAAACAAAATCAGAAACAGAGCCAAATGTAGTCATGTGAGTAAAGAAGACGAGTCAGTCCAAATGTTTAATATTGATGATTGACTAATTTGTTTCTGAAATGCTAATGATGTCTCTAAACTCAAGAGCTATCAGTCTGTAAAAAGGTTCAAATGAGTTGTCTTTTGGCATCTGGGTGGCATGGCGGTCTACCGTTGCCTACCAACACGGGGATCGCCAGTTCGAATCCCAGTGTTACCTCCAGCTTGGTCGGGGGTCCCTACAGACACAATTGGACATGTCTGCGGGTGGGAAGCTGGATGTGGGTATGTGTCCTGGTCGCTGCACTAGTGCCTCCTCTGGTTGGTCGAGGCGCCTGTTCGGGGGGGGGGGAGGAACTCGGGGGGAATAGCGTGATCCTCCCTCGCGCTACGTTCCCCTGGTAAAACTCCTCACTGTCAGGTGAAAAGAAGCGGCTGGTGACTCCACATGTATCGGAGGAGACACATGGTGGTCTTCAGCTGTCCCCGGATCGGCAGAGGGGGTGGAGCAGCGACCAGGACGGCTCAGAAGAGTGGGGTAATTGGACGGATACAATTGGGGAGAAAATGGGGTGAAAATTCCCCCCCCCCAAAAAAAATTAGTTCTTTTATTTTTTTAGTTAACCAGTGGAAATGTCATCTTGGGACAAAACTCCCCAACTATCATCCAAGAAATTGATATGAGCATAATAATGATTAAAGATAAACGGAGGCAGAATGCAAGCTGTACCCCTTCACTTATTACTGGACGTGTGGTGTTCTTTGCCGTGTGTTTGTCATGCTTTAATGGTTTAGTGCTAGCAGAGTTAGTAAAGTGCTGACATGTGAGACTGCATGACTGCTGACCACTCATATTAATAACCGTCCTCTGGACAATGGACAACCCCCCCAGCTTTACCCTCTAATGCCACACACACACACACACACACACACACACACACACACACACACACACAAACATCGCAATGTGGGTTTGATCCCAGTCATGCGTCCTGGCTAATACTTCATGTCCTGCCTGAGCGGGAATTGGAGTAGCGAATGAAGGATTTATGTGTGTGTGTGTGTATACGTGTGTGTATACGTGTGTGTATATGTGCATGCCTGGGCAGCCACAGTCCTCTGGTACTTGACTACACACACTGGCTTCTAATCATTAATAGCAGCATCCTGTGAGACACGTGCACACACACACACACACACACACACACACACACACACACACACACACACACACACCTACATACGGCCTGATGAGTTTCTGCTCCAGTTCAGTACCCTGTTGCTCTGGTGTTGCTGCCATGGGCTGGACACTGGAGTGAGGAGGCCGCTTGCCTCCATATTGACCAGCATCTCTTCACACCATGTCTGTTATGTGGCCTAATTACAGCGGCGGTCACGATGGAAACCTGTAAAACGCTCTGACATGACCGGACAGCTTGAGAGCACCAGGGGTCACCCCAGTACATGAACACCATCTTACATGGCCCTCTGGATGGATGACAACAAAGAGCAGCATGTCTGGCATACTGAGAACGTGTCAACAAGGGGGGAAAGGACGCACAATAGAAGTGAATGGTTTGATGTACAATACTGTATACCTCCAGCTGTGTGTTGTATCGTGAGTGATGAAATGTTGATTTTTTTTTTCCTATTTAACCCAAAAACTATTTTTCTGAACGCTTGTGACGGGCCCTGTGATGGACTGGCGGCCTGTCCAGGGTGTCTCCCCGCCTGCCGCTCTGCTGGGACAGGCTCCAGCATCCCCGTGACCCTGAGAGCAGGATAAGCGGTTTGGATAATGGATGGATGGATGGATGGCTTGTGATGGGTGCTTTCGCCAGCTAAACACCAGTGATGGCAGACATCTAGGCCTCCACTGTCAGTAAATCAGTAAACTACGCTGGAACTAGGGGGCGTAGCGGTCTATTCCGTTGCCTACCAACACAGGGATTGCTGGTTCGAATCCCAGTGTTACCTCCGGCTTGGTCGGGCGTCCCTACAGACACAATTGGCCATGTCTGTGGGTGGGAAGCCGGATGTGGGTATGTGTCCTGATTCCGGATCACCGCATTAGCGCCTCCTCTGGTCGGTCGGTGCGCCTGCTCGGGGGAACTGGAGGGAATAGCGTGACCCTCCCATGCACTACGTGCCCCTGGCGAAACTCCTCACTGTCAGGTGAAAAGAAGTGGCTCCACACGTATCGGAGGAGGCATGTGGTCGTCTGCAGCCTTCCCCGGATCAGCAGAGAGGGAGGAGCAGCGACCGGGACGGCTCAGAAGAGAGAGGTAATTGGCCAAGTACAATTGGGAAGAAAAAGAGGAGGGAAAGCCAAAAAAAAAAGGTAACTAAGCTGGAATTGATTTTCAGCTTGAAATTAAATTCATCTCTTCATTGGATTTTAAAGGTACCCCCCCACCCGCCCCCCGCAAGCTGGGATGTGTTTTGACACTGAGGAGGTTTTGTGTGGCGGCTTAGAGGAGCTGCACTAGTTAGCAGCGGTGCACACCGACAGGACACAGGCCGCGCACCCCTTGTTCGTATGTGCGATGCTTGAGCGAGACGGATGATCCATATCACAACTCACACTGCTGCCGAGACCTAAGAAGCACATGACTCGCAAGAAACACAAGTTTAAGAATGGAAACAGTAAGACGTCAGCAGCACGTGCACTTCTCTGTTCAGCGGGACGGAAAGGGGAAGGGGGAGTGCTCCGTCAGCTTTCCTCTTTGTCAATGGAAACCACATCATCATCCCAATTTCTCTTTCTTCTCTCTCTGACTCTCTCTCTCTCTCTCTCTCTCTCTCTCTCTCTCTCTCTCTCTCTCTCTCTCTCGCTTGCTCTCTCTCGCTCTCTGTTTCACTCTCAGATTTTCTAAAGTTACTTCTGCATTTCCAGCAAATGACGAACTGAGGTTATTCGTTTGTTTTGGAGGTTATTATGGATGTGTGTGTGTGCGTGTGTGTGTGTGTGTGTGTGTGTGTGTGCGTATGTGTTTATGTTTGTATATGTGTGTGTATGTGTTTGTGTGTGTTTATGTTTGTGTGTATGTGTGTGTTTGTATGTGTATGTGTTTGTGTATGTGTTTGTGTGTGTTTATGTTTGTGTGTATGTGTGTGTTTGTATGTGTATGTGTTTGTGTGTGTGTTTGTCTGTGTATGTGTATGTGTGTGTGTGTGTGTGTGTGTGTGTGTGCGTGCATGTGATGAAAAGCCCATCTGCTGGAGGTCACTTATCTCCTGCGTTATCACGTAGTTACAGGTTGTTCATGGACTGAACAAGTGAAGAAGAGGAGCAGCAGAGCAAAGTGCAGGGCCTCGGTGCCACTGAAGTGCAGTTCAGTGCCCTGTGGTACCGCACTGTGTTACCGGGTCAAAACTCTCACTTCACGTAACCCAACATGATCCCCGCGCAACTGGGTTCATACTCGGCCATGTCCTCAGCCCAAGTTTCCCTTCCTCTAACATTCCCAAAACACGTATTCCTCCTTTTGTGTAATGCCGTTAACATCTTAAAAACGCACTATGGCTCATATCGTATACGGGGTAAAGAGCAAGTTATTTATTTTCCTTTCTCTGTTCCTCTGCAAATCTCTCCGTCCTCAGTGTGTGTGTGTGTGTGTTTGTGTGTGTGTGTGTGTGTGTCTGTACTATCATTTGGGTCACATTGCTCCGTGGTGTGGCATGAACCAGCGATAGTGACTGACACCTCAGCAGCTCCCCCTTCACTCCTACCGGACTGTGGACCCAACAGCCATCAATGTACCCGGCAGGACAGCGAGGCTTTTAAGGAGGTGTAATAACTCCAATCACGGGTCTTTTATGGCCGGCCCGGTTTCATAACCACACGGCAGGGGTCAACGTTTAGCGGGCAGCAGAAGAAAGACAGACAGATAGAGAGAGAAAGTGAGAAACAGACGAAAGGGTGCCAAGGTCGAGACAGCAGGACAGTCAAAGTCTGCAGCCTCTGAACTGGATCTACCTGAGCGCAATTATGGAGTGACATTCATAACAAGTGTGATGGTTATGCAACTCCTGCTCTTTAACATACAAGTGATAAAGCTTGGCTTAGCATTTTTCTGTACTTCTAAGCGACAGTATACCAAAGAAGGTTAGTTGGGAAGCTGCTTGTAAGAGCAAAAGTCAAGTAGCCTGTTAGTCAAGTCAAGTAGGTGTCTATGAATGGCAGATTAGATCATATAGTGCTTTTCAAATTAGCCGGCCAACCACTTGTGTCACTTTTTTGTTGCCTCCAGTGAGGGAAGATGGTGGTGCGAATTCACGTTTACAGCAGCCTCACCCAGTACCGGTGTGGGAAGATGGCGGCGCGAATTCATGTTTGCAGCAGCCTCACCCACTACCGGTGCGGGAAGATGGCGGCGTGAATTCACATTGCCAGCGGCCTCACCAGTACCAGTGTGGGAAGATGGCAGCGCAAATTCACGTCTGCAGCGGCCTCACCCAGTACCGGTGTGGGAAGATGGAGGCACGAATTCACGTTTGCAGCAGCCTCACCCAGTACCGGTGTGGGAAGATGGCGCCGCGAATTCATGTTTGCAGCCGCCTCACCAGTACCAGTGTGGGAAGATGCCAGCGCGAATTCACGTCTACAGCGGCCTCACCCAGTACCGGTGTGGGAAGATGGCAGCACGAATTCATGTTTGCAGCGGCCTCACCCAGTACCGGTGTGGGAAGATGGCGGCACGAATTCATGTTTGCAGCGGCCTCACCCAGTACCGGTGTGGGAAGATGGCAGCGTGAATTCCCATTTGCGGCGGCCTCACCCAGTACCGCCCATGCAGGGTCTTTGTCCACGTCTGTGTTTAAGTGTTGTCTTCATTTGATGGCTGGGAGAGCTGGTGTTGGATTGGCTGGGAAAGCCTGGTCTGCTGCGTCCTGTGGGCCCAAGGACCACGGCCCTGTCTGGAGCTGTGCCTGAAGAGGTAACACTGGGGGCAGTCTGCCAGGATGTGGAAGCGGGGGCAGGCTAAGCTAACTGCTAGCCCATGCAGACCGGCAGTTCCAACAGTCGTCCTGGCTGGCGTTCGTTCTCCTGGATTTGTTTTTATTTATTTTTTTTAGTTTAGATGTATGTGTTAGTTTGGCTAAATGTGTTCTTGTAGTTTTTGCACATGTGTTTTTGTCTTTGTGTCACACTGCTGTGGGCAGGGGGAAACGATGTTTTCGTTTCAATTCATGTGCGCAGTGCATGAAATGAAATGACAGTGTTTCTGATTCTGATTCGCTCCACTACAGGTTTTTTTTTAAATAAGAGACAACGAACCCAACAAAAGTGTCTAAAACACATGCTAAAACCCAACAGAGCCTCTGTTCCTTAAATTCAAAGGCCAAAAGATAGGGCATGAGGAATCTGTGTATGTGGTTGTGTATCTGTGTGTGTGCGTGTGCATGTGTGTGTGTGCGCGCGTGTGTTTCCAAAGGAATGCAAATTTCCGAGCGTAATTGGTTTTGTGACGATGCCAATGTGTGCTTTATGTGTGTGTGTGTGTGTGTGTGCGTGTGTGCGCGTGCGCATGTGAATGGATGTGTGTGTGTGCACGCGCAAGCTGCCCTCACCCTAGTGAGACAATTGGCGGAAAACGGTCCTGTGAGCTGGGAAGATACGTCAGTCCAGATGCCAGAGAGACAGAGAGAAAGAGAGAAGAGAGAGAGAGAGAGAGAGAGAGAGAGAGAGAGAGAGAGAGAGAGAGAGAGAGAGAGAGAGAGAGAGAGAGAGAGAGAGCGACCATTACCAAACATTCATTCTTAAGTCTATGAAAAACAGTGTTCCACTGTTTACATAACATCAACAATGACATAATGATCAACATGATCAACAGGGATCTTTGTAATTGGCCGCTGACATTGTGAAAGGGGAGTGACATCACCATGATAAGGGGATAATTAAAATGTGATCAGCGCCGGGAAATTCTCTCTGTGTGTTTCCCCAGACAAGATGCATTCCTAAAGACCATGGCTTTTGTTTGTTTTGCTGATACTGATACTGGGGATACCAGTAATTGCATTGGTGTTAACTCCCCCAGATCTGTCCCCCATATCCAAACAAAGTGAATAAATAAAAACATGGGTAAACCCGAGCTTTAGCTATTGATGCTGTATTGTCTGTTGGTACAGACACTCTACAACTAGATCCTGTGGTCTGCTTGTTAGCCATCCCAACTGTTTCCTCTTTAAACTCGCCTGCCTTATTCATCCACATTCAAGGGTGCAGCACAAAATTCTGGGCGGTATACATCAGCAGTCTCTGTGGGCCCCTTTCCTCTTATGTCTCTCATGCTTCACTGTTTTGAGTTCTAGCATACTGTATGTTATTTACAATCACAGTAGATTAATCTATTTAACCTAACTTAACCTAACTTCACAATCTTGCAGTGACTGAAAAAAATGTACCTGTGTTGAGGCAGTAGGAGTTAAGAGTTAGCTAGCTAGCTGCTACCTAGCTGTGGTAGTAGGAGTTAGCTAGCCACCTTTCTTTTAAAAGCTCCTAGCTCACCTTTCTTTTGGAAGAGATTACTCAACAGTTGTTTCGCCTCATTTTGCCTTCTCTCCCTTTCCTCTTTTGGAACCCAGATTTTGCTTTCTTTGGGAAAGACATGACTCTGCTGTCAGCAGTCACTCGCAACAGGACTAGATGAGCTGCATTGAGAGATGCTCGTGAGGGGCGGACTAAACAATTTTGCACCTTTTGTAAGGGGTGAGAGGGGCCTCAGAGAGCCTCCACTATTTTCTTTAAGTCCCTCAACCGATGTATCGAGCCAATTTTAACTGAAGTTATGACACTAATTAGTTAGAAATAAAATTTTGCAAACCGAAACAAACTTCTAATTCCAGGCTCCCTGAGCCCCCCCCCCCCCTCCCCAGTACAACGCCGCTGTCCACATTTAGCCATTATGGAGAAGATATAAAACACTATGCATTTTCCCCTGGAAAGTCCTCCCCGAGTGACTACAAAAACCAATAATTATTCGGATACTGCTGAATTTGCTGTTGTCTTCAATACACTGGCGAAAGAAAGTGTCGGAAAGAGCATTTCTTTGCATTTACATCTTCAGGGTTGCAGCTTTAACAAGGAGGTCAAGTCACAGGTCTGCAGAACAACACCTCTTGAGCTGCTAGAGATGCATTGCCTTGCTCGTTTTCCACTTTTGCAGACCTGTGCAAGTAAACCTTACAGGCAACTGTCTGGTAATTTCACTTTCATAAGGACCACTGAAAAGCTTCATGTTGGGCTAAAAAAAAAACAACAACAAGCAAACAAACACACAGGAACAGCCACATATACTGCAAAGTAGGAGAAATCTCTGCACACGGGTTCTTCATGTTCATCACTCTTAAGGAACAGTTACTAATGTCTGTACTAAGAAGTTACTGTCCAGTCAGCAAGACCAACAACGAACACACACACGTACATGTACACACACACACACACATACATACATACACACACACACACACACACACACACACACACACACACACTAACCAGTCAGCGGCAGTCAGAGTGACTGACAATGACTGCATGTCAAAACAGCACTATCTTGCTGATGTTGCTGGACTTTAAATTGTAGAGTTTAGAGGCAATCTTATTGGGATGGGAAGACACCACATGGCAAGCCAATTTTCAATCAGTAACCTGCAAATGATTTTGCAATGAAGAAAAAAAAACTGCTCACTGATTGGTTTATGAGTTAAGCGGTCCAACATCAAATCTTTGCCGATTAATTCAAAATGGGCAATAGTTTCGTTCCAACAAATAATTTACCGAACAAGAACAAGGGATCACGTGTGGTAGTGTGAATGTGTAGGCCACTGGGATACGGGACATGTGTCACTAGTGGTCAGCAGTCCATGTGACTGCCAGCTCGGCCAGAACTGCTGAGTCCAGAGCACACACAGCAATACTGCTCAGCATCAGGCAAAATTCTATCTCTCTCTCTTGCTTTCTCATAATACACACACAAACACACTTGCATACCCACAGAGGTGTGCGCACACACACACACACACACACACACACACACACACACACACACACACACACTGATTTACAATACACTCTATCTCATCTTCTCTCTTCCTTGTGCTTGCTCACAATCTCTACAGACCCTACAAACAGTCCTTGAGGGACTAGCAAACACTGCCCGGCTATCTGTTCCCACCCTTGACTCTTCCGACTATTTATAATTCCGACTAATCTCGCCATCTTGTTTTTTCACTCTTCTGTATTGGCGTTGCCTACGCTGTTCGGAAACACATGGTCATGTTCCTCTGTGCTTAAACCCGTTTGAATCTACGACGATTCGCGAAAACCTTTCACCAGCAACACTTCGCACATCCCAAGATAACAGAGGATAAAGCAACAGCAACAGCCCTCAAGGCCTCTCCCCCTCACTCATCCGAAATCTGCCAAAGTACCTGTGCCACCCAAACTAACAACACAACTGGACATCATAGCCGATACAAGGTAACACAGATGTTCCTCTTTACAATGATTTGGGCACCCAAATAAAATGCTCATAAAATCTCTCACACACTACCCACACACCCAGGGACCCACACACACACATATGTACATCTATGATTAATGCACTGACCCAGTGGCGTGGGTTGCTCTCGGGGGAGCGTGGCTGGTAGCGCTGCAAGGCCACCCCTCCCTCTCCCTCCAGCAGCAGGGGGCTGTCCAGGTCAGGGCTGTGGTGGTGGGGCCCCGGGGTCCATGGCAGCAGCGTGGCCAGAGGGTAGTGAGAGATCATGCCAACGGCCTGCATCAGCGGCACGGGTGCCGTGGCTGGCAGGGCATACTGTAGTCTGGACGGCAGGGTGGACGGGAGCGTTGGCCTCGCCGCTGTTGTCTGTTTGTGTTGTGGCGTTGGCTGTTGTTATTGTTGTACCAAGCGAGGATGATACGAGGTTGTTCCTGTGGTCTCCTAATTTTTGTTGATGCCCAGGTGGTGTTTCAGATGAGGGAGAAATAGGTGTCCGGTTAGTTCAGCTCCTTCAGGTCTTGACCTCCAGTTGAGTGGCAGTGGTTCATGCGAGGTGGGTTCCTCCCCTCCCCTCCCGTCGGATGGTGGACCGGACTCGTCTTCAACCCTGAGGCGTGAGAGATGATAGCTTCTCTCCAGAACCGTTGGCTTCAAAACTTTTTTTTTTCCCCACCTCGCTTACTCTCTCTTCACACACAGCCTTCTGTGTTTTTTTCCCTCCCCCTTCAGTGTGCGTGGAGCTTGGCTCGCCAACAGCTTTTAACCACATGAGTGATTAAAGTCTATTGTCTCTCCCTCCTCCTCCATCCCTCTTTCCCTCCATTGGCCTCAGCCAGAGGGGGGAGGGCTTTCTAAGTTGTGAGCCGGCCCCTTAAGAAGCTATCCGGTGACTAAAGGGTGCAACTATGGAAGAGTGCGAGGGAAGGAAAGAAAGACAGGAAAACCAAGATAGAGGGGAGGATGTTATGGAAGAGGTTCCAAGAATTACTAACAATAACCCATATTTTCCTTTTTCCATCCTGGAGGATCCCCTGACCTGATTTCCAGGGTGCCCAAATAACAACATCCGCTTTTTAAATCTGCAACCGGGGATTACAAAAACAACAACTGTGGTCCGTGCTGTTTGTGATTGTGCCATTGTTGTACCAGTGCAAACTTTGTCCTTATTTGCCAGAGATTTAGCTGCGGATTAGTGAACTCGACCGGCCGCGCAAATGTGAAACGTGACACAGATCCACGTCGTCCATTCAGACATGGTGAAATGAGTTACTGTGTTTGGTTTCTGATACAGGAAACAGTGAGACACTGATTAAGAAAGGCGGCTTAGTTGATGACTTAGCGGCTACAGTTACTGATTCTGCTCCCTGTTACCCATCAGTCCAACGTTGCAGCATGATCACGACCTTTGTAGCCGGGGCCAAGGGTCACGCAATAACAAATGTGTAACAGCGGTGGAGACCTAAAAAGATGAGCGGTGTGTGCATGCTAGTGCGCACACGTGTGTGTGTGTGTGTGTGTGTTTGAGGGAGTGTGTATAGGTGGATGACAACCAGTCATGTGTGAAAAATTGCATAGAGAAAGATTTTGTGGGACCAGGCACTGTTCACATGCACACACACACACACACACACACACACACACACACACACACACACACACACACACACACACACACACAGCAGTTAATGTGGTACCGAGTGTTGAGAAAGTTGCTACCTACAGTCCTTACTCAGAACGGGCATCCGGTTTTCTCAGGTAAATAACCAGCCATTGGAAAAACACCAATGCTGGAACAGCATCCGGTGCGTGCAGTTGCCTCATAGCAGTGGGGTATGCATGCACACACGCACACACAAGCATGCAGATGTGCACCATTAAACGCACATACAGCCAGCCTCCATGCTCCTCTACCAACCACACACATGCACACACACGCATGCAGATGTGCACAATGAACACACATACAGCCAGCCTCCATGCTCCTCTACCAACCACACACACGCACATACACACATGCAGATGTGCACAATTAAACACATATACAGCCCGCCTCTATGCCTGTCTACCACACACACACACACACACACACACATGCAGATGTGCACAATTACAATTAAATGCACGTAGTCAGCCTCTATGCACGTCTACCACACACACACACACACACACACGTAAAAACGACATGTTGCCACCATCTATGCAGCACCATTGTAGCATCAAATAACCCGAGCGCCTGCTCGCCCCTGCACACTAAACTACTGTAGCTGCTTACGATCAAACCTGCGCGACTCTGACAGAGTCTGACTGAAGCTCCATCGAAACTCGAACACTTTCGAATACAGCAACGCCCGGCCACAGCCAGTCAGTAATGCTTGTGTTTCCATTTGCACTTGACTTGATATATCTGGCCAAGGCTCATGGAAAAAACATTTGAGCTGCAAATTCCCTCTCTCTTACCCAGAACAGATAAACTGAGCTTTGCTGAAGCAATTAGAGGAGAGAAAAAAAGTCATTAGTCCATGACTAGAAGTGATTTAAGAGGGGGCTAAGTCTGTCTGGTGTTGCTGGGAGTGAGTAAGAGCAGTGGGAAGGAAGAGTTTGTAAACAGAATGGCTTGTCTTCTGTCTGGATGGACTCACAGTGAACTGTCCTCTGCCCCCCCCCCGTGTCCCCCCCCCCCCGCTGTTCACTCCTAAAAGCATTTTCAGTTCCCTTCAGTTCAGTGGGCTTTACTGGCATGACGATTAACACCTGAAGACCGCCGGGAGGGAATAGCGGCGATAATAACTGGCAGTGGTTTTTGAGGGAGAAGGGAAGGACAGATAAATAACAAATCTTCGCCCTCCCTCATTTCCTCTCTGCTTTTCTAGCGCGTTCACATTTTACCTATCAACCGCTTCTCAGTGTGGTTAGTAATATCCCTCCTCTTGTCGATGTGTCCCCCACTTTGTTGCCCGTTTTCTTCCAGCCGGACTGTGCTGACACAGCCTCAGTGTGGCCGACACCAGTTTACACAGCTGGTTGGGCGAACCTTCCTCCTCTCCAGCAACATAGACATACTCCATAAGACCCCCCCCCCAACTTAGGCTCAATGCATACAGAATCTCTCTCTCTCTCTCTCTCTCTCTCTCTCTCTCTCTCTCTCTCTCTCTCTCTCTCTCTCTCTCTCTCTCTCTCTCTCTCTCTCTCTCTCTCTCTCTCTCTCTCACACACACACACACACACACACACACACACACACACACACACACACACACACACACACACACACACACACACACACGGGTGTAGCACAAAATTCGGGGCCCTATACATAAGCAGTCTCTGTGGCCCCTTTCCTCTTTGGTCTCTCACGCATCACCTTTTTGAGTTCTAGCATACTGCGTATTATTTACAACCACAGCAGATGAATCTATTTTAACCCAACAACCTAACTTAAGTATCTTGCCGTGGTTTTAACCCAGCTTAACCTAACCCAACTACACTCTACTCTTGACACGAGTCTGCGCTTGTCACTCGCAACAGGACTAGATGCGCTGCACCGAGAGACGCTTGTGAGGGGCGGACTAAACCATTTTGCACCTTTGGTAAGGAAGGGGTGAGAGGGGCCTCAGAGAGCCCCCACTATTTTCTTTTAAGTCCCTCAACCGATGTATTGGACCAATTTTAACTGAAGTTATGACACTAATTAGTTAGAACGAAGAAAAAAAACCTTTTAATTCCAGGCTTCCCGAGGCCCCCCCCCCCTTTTCTGGGCCCTGGTAGGTCCCCCCCCCACCCCCACCCCCACCCAGACGCCTCTGCACGCGCGCGCGCACACGCAGGAACCCAGGAAGAATATGCACTAGCCAATGAGGATCCGAATAAACAAACCCAAAAAGTGGTCGCACGTAACGCAATTAGACTCACTCTCAGATCACGAGGTTGCAGGTTTAGCAAGCAGTGAAGAGAGAGCATATGTGGCTTGGTAGGTTGGAGAGTTTTGTTGTAAACTAGATGCGCAAAACAGCAACAACAACAACAACAAACGAAAATATCACATTCTACCAGAACGCAAACAAAACCCTATTTTTTTTTCTCCTCCAGACCGGCTTTGTTGAGCCTCCTTTTTGGTAATACGTCCACCCAGTTTGCCTTTCCTCTGAGCCACACTGCTCTCTGGTGGCAAAGAGAGGAACTGCATAAGCTGTTAGCCGACAATGGCAACGTTACGGTGGTCCTCTTTGTAAAAAAAATGCCGGCAAACATACAGATTAAATTAACACAGAGATGGTGATGATCATTTACATCATCTATACAACTGGTCATGCAATAAAGAATATCAGTAAATATACATAATCTGTATAAAAAAAAATTACTTTGGCCAGTGTTAAGCACATGCAGCCAGGGCCCTCTTCGAGGTATACACACAATGAACACAAACACACACACACAGAGAGAGAGAGAGAGAGAGAGAGAGAGAGAGAGAGAGAGAGAGAGAGAGAGAGAGAGAGAGAGAGACGCCCATTCTACAAACACAGGCCAGATTTCTAAGAAGCTCTTGTGGCCAGACACCCGACAGTAACTCATTATCACAGTCTCAGGAAGTCTCCACAGTGAAGCACAACAGACACTCTCTCCAGATGACTGATAAAGAGAGAAAACAACAGAAGGAGAGAAAAGTGCAGGGAAGAAAGAAACTGGGAACAGTGAGTTTTAGCAATACATTCATTTGCATTGATGCTCCCCTCTTGCATGTCATTTTCCTTTGCCTTTCTGTTTGTCTGCTCTGCGGTGCGTGTGCGTGTGCGTGTATGTGCGTGTGTGTGTGTCCGTGTGAGTCATTTCTCGGACAAAAGGACAGGGCCTGACAGCGAGACTGTTAGTCATACTGTATGCTCTGAGACATCGGCATGCTCCGCCACAGTGCCACTGAGTCACTTCACCTACTTATGCAACAATATCACTTTTGTTATATATAAAGAAAAGCCAAGTATTGCAGCCCTCGCCAGAAACACTATCAAATAAACCGCAGTTTGCCTTTGATGACTAAGAATTTGAGTATCATTTACATGATGCGTCTCACAACATTTATGTCTCTAACATGTAAATGCAGAATTCTTGCAACAGCACTGAAACATCCGCTCATAAACGGCGCCATATCAAATCTATCATATGTGTGAGTCTCTTATGCTGGGTCGATAGGTATCCAGAGACCCTCGAATGCCCCACTGTTTTTAATGTAGAATGGTAACGTGGCACCGGCCAGCGATGCCCTCCGTGCCCCTTGGTGGACACTGCTGTGCCCTACTGCTGTTTCTGTGAGCCGTTTGGGTTTCCAGTTTCCTTCCTGTCCCATGATCTGTGGAGCGTTCATGGGATCCTGGTGCAGAATAGGAGATCCCTGTGGGTGTACTGTGCGCCGGGACCTGGGGAGGGCTGTAGACTACCACATGCCTCCTTCAATACATGTGGAGTCCATAGCTGCTTCTTTTCACCTGACAGTGAGGAGTTTCGCCAGGGGGACGTAGTGCATGGGACAATCACGCTATTCCCCTCAGTTCCCCCTTCCCCTGAACAGGCGCCCCGACCGACCAGAGGAAGCGCTAGTGCACTGACCACAACACATACCCACATCCTGCTTCCCACCGGCAGACCACAGCCAATTGTGTCTGTAGGGATGCCCGACCAAGCCGGAGGTAACACGGGGATTCGAACCAGCAATCCCCTCGTTGGTAGGCAACCACCACACCACCCGCATGCCCCAGAAAAGCTAGGTTTGACCAGCACCAACAGTTCATTGAGGCCCCTGTGATACTACTGTATCACTAGCATTTTACTCTCACTACAGAACTCACTTCACAACACTTTAAAATAGACTAAATTTCCCTGCTCAATAGCTCATATTATTTATCCAACAAATGAAGGAAATGGTTTTTTTCTTCTTCTTTGGTTTGGCAACCTTTTCATCAGCTCACACAGTCTACCAATTTTCAAATGAGCTTTGTAATTTGTGATATTGGGCTATACAAATAAAATTGACTTGACTTGATTTAACTTTCCACCTGGATTTTCCAATATTTTTTATGCTCATTAGACTGCAGAACATGCAGACAGAAAATTATTGTCAGACGGCATGGCCGTTGGAGTGGCATGGCTCAGGAGATCGAGCTGGTTGTCTAGTAACTGGAAAGTCGCTGGTTCGATCCCCGGCTCCTCCAGAGAGCTTGTCAAAGTGTCCTTGAACTAGACACTGAACCCTTAACTGCTCCTGGTGAGCAGGTTGGTGCCTTACATGGCAGCCTCCACCACCAGCCTTCGGTCTCTGTTGATGGTGTTTCTGGGAAATCCTACACTATACGGCCAAAAGTATGTGGACACCCTTTCTAATGTGTGGATTTGGCTACTTCAGCCCCATCCATTGCTGGTAGATGCTTAAAACCCGTGCATACAGGCGTTCAGGTAGCATAGTGGTCTATTCCCTTGCCTACCAACACAGGGATCGGTGGTTTGAACCACCGTGTTACCTCCAGCTTGGTCGGGCATCCCTACAGACACCGTGTCTGCGGGTGGGAAGCTGGATGTGGGTATGTGTCCTGGTCGCTGCACTAGAGCCTCCTCTGGTCAGTCGGGGTGCCTGTTGGGGGGGGGGCTGGGGGGAATAGCGTGACCCTCCCACATGCTACATCTCCCTGGCGAAACTCCTCACTGTCAGGTGATAAGTGGCTGAAGACTCCACATGTATCAGAGGAGGCATGTGGTAGTCTGCAGCCCTCCCCGGATCGGCAGAGGGGGTTTGTGAATGTATGTGTGAATGGATGAATGTGAGACATACACTGTGACTTTGAGTGGTCGTTAGACTAGAAAAGTGTTATATATGTGCAGTCCATCTACTATTCATTTTTTGTACGCGTCAACGTTGCAACTTTGGGACCGAGTGGTAGCACAAAATGACCACAGATACGAAAATCTATGACTACTGCAATACTAGGCCTGGCTGTTAAGCACACTGTTGGAGTAGTCTATGAGATATTTTGGGAGGGCATGGGAGATTGCTTACTTACATTAATACCTTCAAAAATCCATAATAAACATAAAATTGCACTGTGCTGTGGGCTGAAAGGAAGCATCAGAAGCCTGTTTGAGAAAGGATAGGGCAAACAACCACAAAAAAAAGGCAGCTGTGATTAGTAGTCCGTCCATCAAACCAGTATCAGCACCCTGTGGGTAGGGCTGATACATATTACTAGATGACTTGTCACCAGGAAGGATTCACAGTCAACAATGGAAAGGGAAGGGAGTGTGGAGGATCAAGTCCTCCCCCTGCTTGCAGAAAACGTAGGCAGTAGTAGTCATCCCTCCCAAGAAAATACGCCAGAGTACAGCCGGGTAATTACTGGGAAATTCTGGGTGCATGAATAAGCATGAGGCAATACGTAATGGGAAATTATGCTGACTGTTGAAATTAGCTGGTCCAACACGT
This sequence comes from Lampris incognitus, assembly GCF_029633865.1. Lineage (NCBI taxonomy): Eukaryota > Metazoa > Chordata > Actinopteri > Lampriformes > Lampridae > Lampris > Lampris incognitus. The sequence goes on along the minus strand of NC_079213.1, from coordinate 98,229,451 downwards.
CTCGTCCCTATTCGTGTATTTGTCAGGCCTCCACCGGGCCTCCGCATGAATCACCCCCCCATCCCCACCCCATGAAAACGTTGTAGCCCCCCCCCCTCCCCCAGTACTGGTTATTATAATAAAGGTTATAGTAAGGGAATGATGTTGTTATGTTATTGCACTGATAATTAAATTACTAATGGGGGAATAACCCTTGATTGTTTTGGATTTTGTAAATGAGTAAAACACAGAAAACCTGTTACCACTTGAGCCTGGTGCTGCAATATTACATTTTCCTAAAACCTTGCCAAAATATAAAAATGCAATTTCTTATTAATTTTCTTCATCAGAGACCTCCTACGATAAAATCTGAAACGTGATATTTTTTGTCCTCACTTTTATCTATGCTTGGGCTTTACAGGACCAATGCTCCTATCGTGAAAACAGCACATAGGCTAAGTGTCAGTGGTGCAAAATACAATTGTTGTGTGACTTTGCTGTGAACAATAAATGATCGTTGTCTTATGTAGGACTAGTATTGATTGCACATTTTCACGAGTAGCTAATGTTATGTATTATTTACATTATAACCTGATTAAACACTTAACATTGGCATAATAAAATAGGTGCTTTTGCATCGATTCAACAGAGCTAAAGTTGTCTCATCTGAGTCATGATTTTAGCACACCTACAACGCACAAAATCAAGCTGACACATCAAGAACGCTTAAAAAAAAGAATAAAGCATATCTTAGTTGCATCTCTGTTGACGGTGTTTCTGTGAAATCCTACTCTATACGGCCAAAAGTATGGGGACACCCCTTCTAATGTGTGGATTTGGCTACTTCAGCCACACCCATTGCTGGTAGATGCTTGAAAACCAAGCATACAGGCGTCCGGGTAGCATAGCGGTCTATTCCCTTGCCCTCCAACACAGGGATTGCTGGTTCGAATCCCCATGTTACCTCTGGCTTAGTCAGGCGTCCCTACAGAAAACAATTGGCCAGATTTGGGTATGTGTCTTGATCGCTGCACTAGCACCTCCTCTGGTCGGCGCCTGTTCGGGAGGGAGGGGGAACTGGGGGGAATGGCGTGATCCTCCCACCCGCTGCGTTCCCCTGGCGAAACTCCTCACTGTCAGGTGAAAAGAAGCGGCTGGCGACTCCACATGTATCAGAGGAGGCATGTGGTAGTCTGCAGCCCTCCCCGGATCGGCAGAGGGGGTAGAGCAGTGACTGGGACAGCTCAGAGAGTGGGGTGATTGGCCAGGTACTATTGGGGAGAATAAGGGGGGAAAAATCCACACAAAAAACACGCATACAGCCTTGCCGTATAGACAAACAGTGGCAGTAGAATGGGTGATACTGAATAGTTCAGTTACTTTCAACGTGGCTCTGTCATAGGATGCCAGCTCTCCAACAAGTCAGTTGGTCAAATGTCTGCCCTGCTTGATCAGCTCCGGTCAACTGTAAGTCTGTTATTGTGAAGTGGAAGCATCTTGGAGCAATGACAGCTCAGCCTGAAGCAGTAGGACACACAATACCACAGAACAGGACCACAGAGTGTTGAAACGCGTAAACATCTTCTGTCCTCTGCAACACTCACTGCCGCCCCATACTCGAGAGTCGACACCTGCATGGTGATCTGAGGCTTGTGTGGGGCTGTTCGGTCATGGAAATCCATTTAATGTAGCTCCAGACAAACAGTTCTCATGTTGATGCTGCTTCCGGAGGCAGTTCAGATCTCAGTAGTGAGTGCTACAGAAGACACAAGCTTTTTACACGCTTCAACACTCGGTCCCGTAATGAGAAGCTAAGTGTAAGACCTTTTTTTGTAGACAGAATGCCTTTTGTGCTACGAAATGCATAAATTCATCATGAAACCAATGGAAACATGTTCTCTGGAATGATGGACCACGCTTCACTATCTGGCAGTCTGACGGACCAATCTGGGTTTGGTGAACACCAGGAGAATGCTATGTGCCGGGATGCTATGTGCCAACTGTAAAGTTTGGTGGTGGTGGTGGGGGGGGGGAGATAATGGCCTGGGGCTGTTTTTCATGGTTTGGGCTAGGCACCTTAGTTCCAGTGAAGGGAAACCTTAATGCTACAGCATACAAGAAGCAGTGATTCCCAAAGTGTGGGCCATGAAGGTACTGCAGGTGGGCTGCAAGAGGTCATTTACTATATATATATATATATACACTACCGTTCAAAAGTTTGGGATCACATTGAAATGTCCATATTTTTGAAGGAAAAGCACTGTACTGTTCAATGAAGATAACTTTAAACTAGTCTTAACTTTAAAGAAATACACTCTATACATTGCTAATGTGGTAAATGACTATTCTAGCTGCAAATGTCTGGTTTTTGGTGCAATATCTACATAGGTGTATAGAGGCCCATTTCAAGCAACTATCACTCCAGTGTTCTAATGGTACAATGTGTTTGCTCATTGGCTCAGAAGGCTAATTGATGATTAGAAAACCCTTGTGCAATCAAGTTCACACATCTGAAAACAGTTTAGCTCGTTACAGAAGCTACAAAACTGACCTTCCTTTGAGCAGATTGAGTTTCTGGAGCATCACATTTGTGGGGTCAATTAAACGCTCAAAATGGCCAGAAAAAGAGAACTTTCATCTGAAACTCGACAGTCTATTCTTGTTCTTAGAAATGAAGGCTATTCCATGTGAGAAATTGCTAAGAAATTGAAGATTTCCTACACCGGTGTGTACTACTCCCTTCAGAGGACAGCACAAACAGGCTCTAACCAGAGTAGAAAAAGAAGTGGGAGGCCGCGTTGCACAACTGAGCAAGAAGATAAGTACATTAGAGTCTCTAGTTTGAGAAACAGACGCCTCACAGGTCCCCAACTGGCATCTTCATTAAATAGTACCCGCAAAACACCAGTGTCAACATCTACAGTGAAGAGGCGGCTGCGGGATTCTGGGCTTCAGGGCAGAGTGGCAAAGAAAAAGCCATATCTGAGACTGACCAATAAAAGAAAAAGATTAAGATGGGCAAAAGAACACAGACATTGGACAGAGGAAGACTGGAAAAAAGTGTTGTGGACGGATGAATCCAAGTTTGAGGTGTTTGGATCACAAAGAAGAACGTTTGTGAGACGCAGAACAAATGAAAAGATGCTGGAAGAATGCCTGACGCCATCTGTTAAGCATGGTGGAGGTAATGTGATGGTCTGGGGTTGCTTTGGTGCTGGTAAGGTTCGAGATTTGTACAGGGTAAAAGGGATTCTGAATAAGGAAGGCTATCACTCCATTTTGCAACGCCATGCCATACCCAGTGGACAGCGCTTGATTGGAGCCAATTTCATCCTACAACAGGACAATGACCCTAAACACACCTCCAAATTGTGCAAGAACTATTTAGAGCAGAAGCAGGCAGCTGGTATTCTATCGGTAATGGAGTGGCCAGCGCAGTCACCAGATCTGAACCCCATTGAGCTGTTGTGGGAGCAGCTTGACCGTATGGTACGCCAGAAGTGCCCATCCAACCAATCCAACTTGTGGGAGCTGCTTCTGGAAGCGTGGGGTGCAATTTCTCCAGATTACCTCAACAAATTAACAGCTAGAATGCCAAAGGTCTGCAATGCTGTAATTGCTGCAAATGGAGGATTCTTTGACGAAAGCAAAGTTTGATGTAAAAAAAATCTTATTTCAAATACAAATCATTATTTCTAACCTTGTCAATGTCTTGACTCTATTTTCTATTCATTTCACAACATATGGTGGTGAATAAGTGTGACTTTTCATGGAAAACACAAAATTGTTTGGGTGATCCCAAACTTTTGAACGGTAGTGTATATATAAAGTTTTTAATTTTCAATGTTGAAATGACCATAAAATATTTATGCCTAAATATTTACATTTAAACTGAGAATTTTTCTGTTTATGAAATAAAAAATATATAGGCGTATACTTCATCTTGGTCTCCTGTGTTGATCAGAGTTGTGATTAAAGGGTTGGGTGGGCTGTGGAAGATTTTCAGATTTCAAATGGGGCCGTGGCATTCCCAGGTTTTGGAATGGTTCTTCTAAAGAATTGTGTGCTTCCAACTTTGTGGCAACAGTTTGGGGAAGGCTCTTTCCTGTTTAGCATGACGATGCCCCGTGCACAAAGCAAGGCCCATAAAAATGGTTTGCTGAATTTGGTGTGGAAGAACTTGACTGGCCTGCACAGAGCCCCGACCGACCTCAACCCCATCCAACACCTTTGGGATGAACTGGAACACCAACTGTGAGACAAGCCTTCTTCCCAACATCAGAACCCGACCTCACTGATGCTCTTGTAGCTGAACGGGAGCGAATCCTTGCGGCCATTTTCCAAAATCTAGTGGAAAACCTTCCCAGAAGAGTGGAGGCTGTTATAGCAGCAAAGGGCTACCAACTCCATATTAATGTCCATAGTTTTGGAACGAGATGTTCAACAAACACATATGGGTGTGATGCTCGTGTGTCCACATACTTTTGACCATATAGTATACCTCAAATGAAACCATATGGGCAATACCAAGTGATAGAACAGGGGGGGAGAGGCTAAGAGAAGGCTGTGGGGGTGTAGAACATTTTAATGCCAATTTTCTTACCCTTGAGGATTATAATATTGATTAAAAAATGCAACCTATTTAACGTTTTACAATTGCATTTAATTTTAGAGCCACTCACTCACAACCCCCCTTCCCCAAATCTATGCATAGTACAGCTGAATCTCAGTCTGTTAGTGAGTGAATGAATAAGAGTAAACAGGTTTATAAGGCGCTTCCCATTTGAAAAAGAAACCACCTAACGCTAGAGATTACTCTAATATACAAAGTTGGATCAGCAGTTTAACTGCTTTTGGGTGATTTGATTGGGATTGGGTAGTCCAGCATTAGCGACTTTTCTTCCTCTGACCACCTTTGGTTGATACTGGTAGTATGTAAGGTATCATCTTCATCCTTTTCCTCTGGGCCAGGGTTCATCTGCTCTGCTCAGGCGGTTGATCTGTGATTGGGCTAGCTAGTTCAATGACTAATGTCACATTTAGTAATGGCATTTAATTCATTCAATTATTGATTCATGCTCACTGATTCATAACACAGGTAAACTAGATAGGTTCACACAGCTTGGCATCCCTTTGGCCTCATTGTCCTCTTAGAGCCCTGTTTCTGAGGGCTGCATAGAAAACCTGCTGCAAAGCTTCGGGAACAGATGCACCTGCCTCAGTCTCACAGCACTTGTAGCTACCTGCAAGGGTGTAACTTTGGTTTGAGAAATGGGGGGGGGACAAAATAAAATGGGGGGGGGCGTCTGCGATTTGGTTTGAGTATCGAGTATGCACTGAGAATGAATGCAACATAACTTTTTGCTGCAGAGGCTGCAGTAGTAGCTTCAACATATATGGCGACAGCAGTACCTGCCATTACGCAGCAACAGGTGGAAGGAGGAGAGGTGGCTGGCCATGGCCACTGCCAGGCAGAGGAGCAGGAAGAGGAGCAGCCACGTGACAGGGAAGCTGAGGAACAGAGTGAGCAGGAGGAGAGTGTATTGAAGCAGTGAGCGGGGAGCAGCATGCAGGGAAACAGGGACTCTCAGAGAGGGATCAGGGAGGAAGTGTGTTTGCCATGCCATGATGATGACGATGATCAATTCAATAACGACGATGATAAGAAGATAAGATAAGATAATTGTAACGCTATCATGAAGGGAGACCGTCAGCTACTGCTGGTACTCACTCAGTCGGTCAATGCCAAATAGTGTAGCGTAAGCTATTTTGCATTGATTTTGTAGCCTAGCAGTTTCCTAGTGCTGGCGCAACTTCAATTGGCTATTCTAACGTTAATTAGCTAATATTAGCGCTGGCTAAGCAGTGAGTGACCTAGGTCCAATTCATAATATTATTAAAATCATTAGGCTAAGGGTTCCCTCGATAAAGGTGCAAAAAGGCTGGCGTAGGTTACATCTGTAGCTCTACTGAGCTAAAATATATGCCTGCTTATGTATTAGCCTAGTACATGGAAAAAAATAGTTTTAATTTCCAACAACAGGCAATAAAGTTGTGCTATATGTGGTAACTATTATGATAAATTAATGTAGGCCTACGGGGACCGCAAGGGTGGTGTAATGTGTGGGTGGTGTTCGACCGATTGTGGGGGCTGGTCTGGACCAAAAATGCCGATTTTTTTTTTTGTCCCAGTCACTCCCACTGCTTTCATTCCCCTCAATTGCAGAACACACACGCACAGCTCAATACACACAAATACCTAAACGTAAACTCGGGCACACACACACACACACGCACACACACACATTTAGATGCAGGTCAGGCTGGTAAGACAGACAGGTCTGTGTGCCAGTCCAACACTCAACACCAACACATTATTTATAAAGTGAAAGGTACTACGCATCAATATTTCATGAATCACTAACAGCCCTGTTGCAAATGTAGACAGTGCAACCAGAGAGAGGAAGTCAATATACGAGCCTTCTTCTCCGTCTAGTTTAAGTTATCAACAATGTATGTGCAGAAGTGTGATCGTTGATATATTCATGCATCTGCAATGTTTCTCTTACCTGGGTGAGAAGGCACAATCCCTCCATAAAATAACAGCACCGCTCTCTATCTACCGCAGTAGAGAAAGGACAAGGAAGAGGAGGAGGGGGGGAGAGAGAGAGAGAGAGAGAGAGAGAGAGTGTGTTGGGAGACTGCCAAGTCCACATTGTAGTCATTTACAGATCCCTCCTCTCTTTTCATTTCTGCATGCTGTCCTCCTCAGTCTGGAACCGTCTTCATCTTTGTTATTCTCACTCCGTCTCTGGCCAGCAGCAGTAAATTACATTAGGCCCACTTTGCCATTCTTACAAAGGACACCCTCATAACACAAACGGTGAGAGAGCGACTGTATAAGCCTGTGTGGATGCATATGTGTGCAAGTGAGAAAGAGTGACAGAAAGACAGACGACAAAAAAGCGCAAAATGTATAAATGCAGTATTTAAATCATGCTTGGCTATGATGCAGTTCTTTGCAGCAATTGTGAACTACTAACCCAGTGTTGCAGTATCCCAGTATCTCAGTACCCCGGGTCGTCCTCTCTCTGTGTGGAGTTTGCATGTTCTCCCCGTGTCTGCATGGGTTTCCTTCAGGTGCTCTGGTTTCCTTCCAAAGTCCAAAGACATGTACGTAGGCCAGGTGAATCGGCCATACTAAATTGTCCCTAGGTGTGAATGTGTAGTCCCTGTGATGGACTGGTGGCCTGTCCAGGGTGTCTCCCCGCCTGCCGCCCAATGGCTGCTGGGATAGGCTCTAGCATCCCGTGACCCCGATTGGGATAAGCAGCTTGGATAATGGATAATAACTCAGTGTTGAGCAGAATTTTCAGTGGACGTTAACAAGAAAGAGAGAGGGGGGGCAGGTGTCTCCACTTGTACTAATCCATGAAGGCTGGGGTTGTTAAAGGAAAAGGTTCCCTGTTCCCTACATTGAGTACTATATTACCACTTGACAGGACAGGGCCATAGCATCAGCACATCAAGTAGTGCACAGTAATGTGTGCAGGAATGCGTTATTATAAAGTATCATATGGTTATGCATATTGTGCCGTTATAGTTCTAATTTAAAACAACAAACAAACAAACACAAAAAGAAAGCAAACAAAGCAAGAGAGGCAAGATTGAGATGGTCTGGACATGTGCGGAGGAGAGATGCTGACTATGGAGCTGCCAGGGAAGAGGAAAAGAAGAAGGCCAAAGAGGAGGTTTATGGATGTGGTGAGGGAAGACATGCAGGTGGCTGGGGTGACAGAGGAAGATGCAGAGGACAGGAAGAGATGGAAACGGATGATCTGCTGTGGCGACCCCTAACGGGAGCGGCCGAAAGTAGTAGTAGTAGTATTAGATAGTTCTAAATTAAAACCCTTAAAATTCAGATGGAAACCAAGAAAGGACAGTGATTTTATCATTAAAAGTTGTAAAATGGGGAGAGGAAGCGTGGTGTTGGTTTTTATAGTAAGTCAAATCAGGAGCGCTGTTGTACTCGGAAGAACACTCTCATAAGCTACTTTATATGCTTGCACCTTTTGCAAACGCACGCCTGCTCAGACTTCTTCGCTACCAAATCATCTCCCATAACAGAGCCTCTATTGCCACCTAGTGGATAGGAAAATCTGGTTGCGAATCCTTTACTACCAATACAGCCATCAAAAGAGAACATTACCCGCTGCGCACAATAGAAGAAGTGGTAGCTGAAATGCCAAATGCCAGATTCTTTTCAGTTTTAGATGCTAACCACGAAGAAAGCTCTCACCTGTGTACATTCAACACACCATTTGGGAGATACAGCTTTAAAAGACTTCTATTTGGTATATCGTCAGCACCTGAAGTGTTCCAGAGGTGCATATCCAGACATCTAGAATGGCTAGAGGGTGTAGTCAATGTAATAGATGACATCCTGGTCTGGGGAGAGAGCATAGAGCAGCATGATCGTCGTTTGAGACAACTGCTGGACTGCCTGAGAAGCATCAATCTGAAACTGAACAAAAGTAAGTGTAAGATAAGGATGACAGAAATCAGTTACATTGGTCATGTGCTCAGTGAGAAAGGACTTAAGCCTGATCCTGAAAAGGTCAGAGCCATACAAAACATGCCTGCACCAGAGGACAAAGCCGCCCTCCAGAGGTTCACAGGGTTACTGCAATACCTCTCTAAATTCATCCCCAACCTGTCAGACTTGAGTGCTGCTCTGAGGAAGTTGGAAGGAAATGTGGAACGGCATTGGGAGTCAGAGCAACAACAGAGTTTTGACAAACTAAAAGCTCTTGTCAGCCAAGCACCAGTATGTTGTGTCCAGCAAAACTTGGACCACGACTTTGAATCAAACTGTGTTTATTGCTGCCACAGTAAACATTATATACACGTACAGTATAGCATAAACAACGTCTTGTGTTACTGCCGTAAACCGGCTGTAGTAAAACTTAAAGCTGAAGTGTCCTAGACTAGTCACACTGTTGTGATTTATACACAACATTCCCCCCCCTACAGAAATCACCAGAACAGTGAACATGAATGAACTGTATCACAACTAGGTAAACTGGGTGGACTACCAGTTACCAGCGTAGCCATGTGGATTATTCTGCCACGTGACGGGCCACGCTCTAACTAACCTAAAAGTCAGAAGTCCGTAACGTAGTCTTTCAGATGGCCTGGTGGAGCCCGAGCTCGAGCTTACCGGGCCTCATGATCAGCTGTGGGGCCCCCACCCTCAGCTGGGTGTCCCTCTGCGGGTTCTGGCTGTGCTATGGGAAAGTCACAGTCTGCCGCCATGGAACCCCAGTTCTTCGAGGCATTGGGGTGTGTGGTGTTAGGTGGAGTTACCTTGTGAAGTCGGCTGGCATGCCACCGTGACCCATCAGAGAGGCGGAATGTGGCTGCACCTAGCTGACTGGTGACCTGCAGTGGTGCCGACCAGAAGGAGAGCAATTTGTGACCCCGTTGCGGCCGACGGACCCGGACCCAGTCCAGAACTGTGAACTGTGGCGCACGCACTTTACGCCTCCTGTCAAACTTCTTTTTCATCTGACATTGACGGCCAGCGACCCTGCTGCTGTGCTGGACCGGCATTGCCGATGCAGGTGCGGTAGCCAACTGTGCTCGCAGGCGATCCAGAGGAAGTTGGAGCTCCCAGCCTATCATGAGGTGGGCTGGTCAGCTGCCTGTGGTTGAGTGTGGTGTCGCCCGGTAGTGCAGCATGGTGTGAAGTAAAGCAGCTGAGAAAGGTAGACCGTCAGCCAGATGTGCCCTGATGCCATTTTTTAGTGTTTGGTTGAACCTTTCCACACCCCCATTGGCTTCTGGGTGGTAAAAGGCAGTGCGAATGTGGTTGATCCCTTTGTCTGCCAGGAAAGCTGCAAACTCAGCTGAGATAAACTGCGGGCCGTTATCCGTAGTGATTCTGTTAGGGATCCCACATCTGGCAAAAAGAGAGGCGAGGAAGGCAGTGACCACCTTGGTCGTGACCGAACCCGAAGCGATCACTTCCGGCCACTTAAGAGTGGAGGTTGTATGCCACCACAAGGAAGCGCTGACTATGCGGGACACCGTGGAGCTCCCCACAGATATCCACCTGGATATGCGCCCAGGCAGTGGCAGGCCAGTGTACTGGTTGTAGTGGGGGTGGGGCCGGCGGGTTGGTCTTCCCACTGACGAGGCAGGCTGTGCAGTCTTTTACCATGGCCTCGGTGTCCCTGTCAATGCCCGGCCACCACACAAGGCTCCTACAATGCTGCTTCACCTTCACAATGCCCAAATGACCTTCGTGGGCCATCGCCAGGATACGTGCCCGCAGGCTGACAGGGACCACTGTGCAGAGCCCCCGAGCCACGCAGACATCATGCCAACAGGACAGCTCCTCCCTGACCCTCCTGTACGATACCAGCTCCTCAGGGACCGTCAGGGGCCAGCCCTCCCAGATGAAGGTACGCAGTTGGGAGAGGAGGGGGTCCGCCCCCAGGCAAGCTAGAGGTCCTGGAGAGAAACTGCAGCTTGGAGTGGGGCGTGCAACATCTGAATGAGGTCTGGCTCCGTTAGGTCTGGGCCTGAGTCTGGTGCAGGGCCAGGGCTAGCTCTGGAAAGAAGGTCCGCCACTACGTTATCCCGACCTGGGGTGAACTGAGGGGAGAAGTCGTACTGCTGGAGCCTCTCGGACCAGCTGTGGACCCGCAGCGGTTTGTGTCCTGACCCCGACGAAGCTAGTAGGGACGTGAGGGCCTGGTGGTCAGTCCGCAGCGTGAAGTGCCTCCCATACAGGTACATGTGCCAACGCTCACATGCCCACACACATGCCAATGCCTCCCACTCCCCCATGGAGTATTTCTGTTCAGCCGCAGTGAGTGAGCGAGAGGCGAATGCAACAGGGCGCTCGGTGTCGTGCTGGAGCTGGGACAGCACAGCACCCACTGTTGTGTTGGAGGCGTCACAGGTCACTATAGTGGGGCTGTTAATGCCAAAATGTGCCAGCACCGGGGGAGATGTAAGCTGTTCCTTAAGCTGGCGCACAGCTGCGGAGCAGGCCGGGGTTCATGTCCAGGCCGCATCCTTTTTTAGGAGTTCCCGTAGTGGGGTTGTGGTTGAAGAATACTGAGGCAGGAAGTGCAAGTAATAGGCCGTCATACCCAGGAAGGAAGCGAGCTGGGTCGAGCATGTGGGTTCAGGGAGACGTTGTATTGCCTCCACATTAGAAAGGAGCGGGCTGACGCCATCAGCAGCCAGGCGGAAACCCACAAACTCGATGGCGGGTACTGAGAAGGTGCACTTCTCGCCATTCAGCGTGAGATTGTGGCTGGCGAGGACATTGAGCACCCTAGTGAGGTGCTCATCATGGACGGCTGCAGTCGGGCCGTGCACCACAATGGCATCCAGGTAGATGACCACCCCAGGAATGCTGGCAAATATGGTGGACATAATTTTCTGAAAGCAACTGGGGGCAGAGCTGAGGCCGAATGGCATACGTGTGTAGCGGTAAACTCCAGTGTGTGTCACAAAGGCAGTGAGGTCACGGCTGTCTGGGTGTAGTGGGACCTGCAGGTAGCCCTGGTGGAGGTTGAGTTTTGAGAACATGGAGAAGCCGTGAAATTTGGCTGTCAACTCCTCTACTGTCGGTAGTGGGTACTTATCCGGAATCACCGCCTTGTTCACTGACCTGAGATCGATGCATGGACGCAGCCCTCCTGACTTTTTCTTTGCCACCACCAGGTTGGAGATCCAGGGCGATGCATCCACGTGCTCGATTATGCCTGCGTCTAGCAGCTCCCCCAGTTCAGCAGTTACGTCGTCATGCAGGGCAAGAGGTAGGCGGCGCAGAGGCTGGAAGACTGCGCGCACCTCAGGATTCAGGAGGGGCTGGTGGTTAAAAGCAGTTAGGCAGCCCAGGCCGCTGAACAGAGAAGGCCAGCGCTGCTGCCATGACAGGCCCACAACCAGGATGGTACAGCCAGCATTGTCCATGAGAGAGAACCCTAAGTCACAGAACAAATCCAGACCCATAAGGTTAGCTCCATGATGGGACACCTGGAAAGTGAATGAGGTGAGGGCTTTGGTCCCATACCGAATTGAAAAGTCTACGGTACCCACCATACCAATCTTGGAATTGGCATAGCCGTACAGGTCCTCCGCATCAGTCCTGATGTGCCGCAGGGAGAAAAGCCGCCAGACTGTGGACACGTTCAGTAATGACTTTGAAGCCCCTGTGTCTAGCAGGAGCGGCAAACACACCCCGTCCAATTCCACAGTGCACCACTTGAAGGGCCGGGCCTGGGAGCTTACTGAATGGATGGTCGTTGGCGCCGGTGGGCGGGAAACACTTTGCGTTTGAGGGGAAGCAGCAGGGTTGGAACGACAAACCCTCGCAAAGTGGTTTAACTTGCCGCAACGTGAACATGCCTGTCCTTTGGCCGGGCAGGTAGGGCTACGGGTGGGGTGATTTGAAGAGCCGCAATTACTACATGCCGTGCATGTTGGCGCTCTCTGGCGCCCAGCAAAATTCACCTCTGCGTTGCTCACCTCGGGTTCGGGTGGAGTCGAGGCGGGCTGTACAGTCTGTGTTGCCAGCATGGATAGTGGGGAACATGCTAATCCAGCTGCAGACTCCACCTGGAATGCTATTTCCACTGCCTTCGACATAGTCAAATCATCAGGGGACATGAGCAGTTTCTCTCTGACTTTATGGTTATTGGTGTGTTCTGCCAGCTGGTCCCTTATTAGTTCATCTTCCAGAGCCCCGAATTTACAGAGGCTAGCCAGACCCCTCAAGTCAGCTATGTAGTGATGTACTGACTCACCCGCGCCCTGCTGGCGCTGACGGAAAACAATCCGCCGGAGTATGACGCTCTGTGGAGCGGCAAAATGTCCAGCGAGCTTAGCAACACAAGCCGCGTATGTAGGAGTGGATCCGAGCGTCCTAAAGATCCGCTGACCCTCGCTGCCCAAGTTGTGTATCAGCAGGGCTCTCTGCCGTGAGTCTTCCGCGTCCACCAAACCCGCAGCCGCGATGAATGTCTCGAACGATTCATGCCAGCGAGTCCAAGGAACCGGTGGTTCGCTGGGTAGAGCCAGGAAGGGAGAGAGAGGCGTGAGTGAAAACTCCATCTTCGTCGCCAATGTTGTGTCCAGCAAAACTCGGACCACGACTTTGAATCAAACTGTGTTTATTGCTGCCACAGTAAACGTTATATACGCGTACAGTATAGTATAGACAACGTCTTGTGTTACTGCCGTAAACCGACTGCCGTAAACCGGCTGTAGTAAAACTTAAAGCTGCAGTGTCCTAGACTGCAGTCACACGGTTGTGACTTATACACAACACAGTACTCAAGTACTATGATGTCAGCCAGCCAGTTACCTTATCTGTTGATGCAAGCTCTGAGGGTCTGGGAGCAGTGCTACTTCAAGATGGACAGCCAGTAGCATATGGCTCCAGAGCATTAACTGACTGTCAAAAACCTTATGCACAAATCGAAAAAGAATTGCTTGCAATCGTGTTCAGCTGTGAAAAAATCCATCAGTATCTATATGGAAGACATGTCCATGTAGAAAGTGATCACAAGCCACTGGAAGCGATATTCTAAAAATCACTCCTCAGCGCGCCAGCCAGACTACAAAGAATGCTCATGAGACTACAAAAGTACAGTCTTGAGGTCAAGTACAAGCCAGGCAAGGAGATGCATATTGCTGATGCTCTAAGCAGAGTATTTCTAAAAGAGCACCATGAGAAACGCCTTGATGAAGAGCTGGAAGTCAACTTGTAAATCACCAACTCCCAGTATCAGAGGAAAAGTTGCAGGAGTTCAAAGAAGCAACAAAAGAGGATGCTGAGTTGATACTGGTTGCAAATGCAATTCAGAGAGTCTGGCCAGATAATCAGAGACAGCTTCCAGACAAAATCAAACAGTATTGGGCATTTAGGGAAGAGCTGTCATATGTAGATGGACTCATATTCAAGAACTCAAGGTTAGTAGTACCACACACACCGAGAAGTGAAATGTTCAGGAAAATCCATGAGTCACACATGGGCATGGTTAAGTGCAAGGAGCGAGCCCGCGATGTACTGTACTGGCCGGGCATGGCCAAACAGATAGAAGAAGTCGTGGATCGGTGTGCTGAATGTAACACACACAAGAACAATAATCCCAGAGAGCCACTTATGTCAAATCAAGTGCCTGAGAGAGCATGGGCAAAGATAGGTGTGGATTTGTTTCACTTCAATGATGCAGAGTACTTACTGTGTGTGAATGGAACCACAAGCAAACACATCATCATTGGGTTGAAGTCTATATTTGCAAGGCATGGTGTGCCAGATAAGTTATTCTCCGACAATGGCAGACAGCTAGTGAGCCAAGAGATGGTGGACTTCAGTGCTGAGTGGGGTTTCAAACACACCACCTCAAAACCCAACTTCCCGCAGTCAAATGGGCAAGTTGAGAGGGCAGTTCAGACAATAAAAAACCTGCTGGGAAAAGCACAGGACAGTGCTGGTGACCCGTTCCTAGCACTGCTTGAATACAGGAACACGCCACTGAGTGGGGTTGGCCTCTCACCTGCTCAGATGCTCATGGGAAGAAGGCTCAAATCAAAGTTACCTGTGACAATGACATTGTTGCAGCCAGCTGTCTATAAAAATGCCAGGAGCAACCTCGTGTATAGACAACAAAGACAGAAACAATACTTTGACCAAGGAACCAGGACACTGTCTGACCTCCAAGATGGTGGAAATGTAAGGATGTAAGGATTAGACAAGGCAATAAGTGGGAACCAGCCACTGTGGTACAGAAACACATACAGCCGAGATCATACATTGTCAAAACCACAAGTGGAGAAATGTACAGGAGAAATCGCAGACACCTGCTCAAAACAAGAGAGACTTCATTCCCAGGGACACCTGATGACATCACACCAGAGCACTCATATCATGTGGAGCAAGACACTATGCCAAGTGCTGATCCACCCAGCCCTACTCCAGACTGTTCCACTGTACCGCATAGTCCAAGAGTAATGACTGACAATACTGTATCCACAAACAGTCATGTGAGAACAACACGCTGTGGAAGGCCTGTTAGAGTGCCAAGGCGTTATCTGGACTGAGTAGAAAAGAAGAAAAAAATGAAACGAGTATGATGTAAATGTTGAGTGGAGCTGTTGTGCACTATGTTATTTATATAAAGTTAAATTTCGCCCATTTTGTCACCATTTTGTTGGGGCGGGGGCGCATGAAAATCTTTCTTCCTCCAAAGCGGGACAGGACAGAAAAAGTTTGAGAACCATTGTGCTAAGGGCTCTACTTGTCTCGTATAGTAACTTCAATACCGTAAGCAAAGGCAAACTTTCTCCTATCTCCCCCAATGTTCTCGCCCACTCAGGCGACATTTCCTCTGGGTCAGACACGATTTTACTCTTACCTTTGGTTCATCAGTTCGGCGAGGTTCAAGTTGCTGAGTTGGAGTTTGGTTAGCATGCTAAGCGAGCAGCCACTTTAGTTAGCCACTACTGTGAATCTCGTCCGTAGTTTTGCTCCAGAACAACTGAAGACCGGGCGGAAGCACCAGGTTTATTTTGCCCCCTTGACAAACGTGACAGCAATCCTTTTTTCGTTCGGCAACTTTATTATTTATTACTAGTACTCTTGTTATTATATATTTTTTTTCTGGACACTCGAAGCAACCGGACACTTCTCGTGCAACAGATACAAAAAAACCCCCCAAACAAAAAAACTGCGCGTTCTTGCCACCCACAGTAGTCGTAACCTGTCTCTTAAAGGAACAGTGCACATCCCCTTCTTACTGACCGTCAGTGGGGAAAAAAAACTAAATAAATAACTATTAGAGGTATAACAACGAAATTAAATAAAATATTGTGTTAGGACTTGTTCGGATCTATTGTCGAATGTTAGGACCTTGGAACATGGACTGTCTCCAAGGTCCTAACATTCGACAAGGTCCGAACAAGTCCTAACACATTCCGAACGAGGTCAAACAGCTCCAAATAAGTTCTGAACAGCGCTCCGAACAAGTCACGTGATATAAAGTCCATATTACTGGAGCTGTCACAGTAAATTTGGTCCGGCCGGAAAATGGGGCTGGGGGAAAAAGTTCCAGATGACGGGGCAATGGCGTTCTAATCAGCTGTTCGGTAGCGTTCGGTATGGGTTAGAATTTTCCGTGGCAGCGTTGCTAGGGCGGTTACTATGAAAGGTGGCTGGTGAGTGTAATGATCTGTGCCCTCTGGCTATGTTAACTTATAACATTAATAAAGCAAGGACGACTTCTCTCGTGCTGGGTGTTTATTCACTGACCGGATTCCGACTGACGTTGTTACGTACATCACGTGACTTTGTTGTGGCGCTACGGAAAGCCGTAAGGGACATTAGCAAATCAAATATTACTAGCAAATATTACATCTCCCTTTTTCTGAAAAGTGCTGCTTTCTCTGCAGAGATACAGACCACGTTGAGCACGTTTATAAGCGAATACAATCTTAATAAGAAAGAATATGAAAGTGGAACTCTTATATAACTGGACTGCAACAAAGTAGTGTAAAACATTTCCTTCACTGTCTAAATGTGACACCGTAATAACATTTCATCTTTTTTTTCCATTTCATTACTGGTAACTGCAAACAGCAGGTAGGTACACAAGGTAAGTGAACGCTGTAAATATTTCTTTTCAAAACATAGCAGGTATAGTACAGGTTGTTGTACAATTCTCTCTTTTCTTTTTACATTCATAAGTCAAGGATTTGTCTTGGTTTGATCGTGCGACCTGACCTCGTGGTGTAACCAGGCTGTGTGTCTGGTTGTCGCTGATTGTTCGTGTCTGGAGGTTCAGCATGCTCTTGCTGATGGGCTTGTGTGTTGTTGTTAGCGCTGGTAACAGTCTGCTGTGAAGTGTGTGTGTGTGTAGTATGAGTGTTCACTCTGCTTTGTCGCAGGTGTTGACGGTTGCATTGGTAGATCTGACCTTCTTTGGTTTGGATGTGGTAGCTGCTGTCTGTGTTCGCTGGTCTTTCCACAGTTGCAGGTCTCCAGGATCCATCCTCCTGCCGGAAGCGGATTGGTGTACCTGCGGGCAGGTGGGGCAGAGGTTTGGCTGTTCGGTTGTAGTATGCCTGCTGGCGCTGTTGACATACCTCTCTCCTTTTGTGAACATCCTCCTGACTGGCGATCTGTGGCTGCAGGTGTTTTGCTGTTGATGGGAGAATGGACCGCAGCCTCCGACTCATCAGTAGCTGTGCCGGTGATTTCAGGTTGTCCACCGGTGTGTTGCGATACTCCAGTAAGCTCATGTAGGGGTCTTTGTTCTCAGCTTTGGCTTTGTCCAGGATGCGTTTGGCCGTCTGGACAGTCTTCTCGGAGAGGCCGTTGCTCTGTGGGTAGTGGTGGCTTGTGGTGGTGTGTGAGAAACCCCATGTCTGTGAGAAGTTGCGGAACTCACCAGAGCTGTAGCACGGACCGTTGTCGCTGATGATAGTCTCGGGGATTCCATGTCGAGCCATTGCTGCTTTCAGCTTCATGATGACGGCAGATGAGGTGCAGCTGTAAAGTCTCTCTAGCTCGAAGAATCTGGAGTAGTAGTCCACAGTGACTATGAAGTCCTGTGAGTTCCATGTGAATAGGTCTGTGCCTATCACTTGCCACGGCCGCTCGGGTATGGCGTGTGACATCATTGGTTCCTTTGCATTTGCGCTGCGCCGTTCTTGGCATATGCTGCAGTCTGCTACCGCATCCTCGATCTGTTTCCCCATGCCAGGCCAGAACAGTAAGTCTCTTGCTCGGCATTTGCTTTTTTCCACGCCAAGGTGGCTGGCATGGATGCGCTGTATCATGTCCTTGCGAAGCTTTTGGGGGACAATGATTCTCTCACCTTTGAACAGGATACCGTCCATTTCTGAGATTTCTGCTCTGTGGTTCCAATATTCCTGGATGCTGGGCGGGCACTTTTTCTTTGTGTCTGGCCAGCCAGTGAGTGTGGCTCGTCTGAGTGCGGTGAGCTGTGGATCTTGCGCTGTTTCCTGCTTGATTT
The DNA here is from genome assembly GCF_029633865.1 of Lampris incognitus. Lineage (NCBI taxonomy): Eukaryota > Metazoa > Chordata > Actinopteri > Lampriformes > Lampridae > Lampris > Lampris incognitus. Next base: position 98,211,413 of record NC_079213.1, on the reverse strand, counting down.
CTGTGAGTCTTGTGTCGCTCACAGGGATGTTGCTGAGGACTGTGTGCACTTGGGCCTCCATCCCTTCCTGTAGGTCACTGTCGTGGTGTTCTATTGGCTTGCATGACAGTGTGTCGGCCACCGGTATGTCCTTACCGGGGCGGTGGATGATTTGGATGTCGTATTTTTGGAGCGCCAGGATCATCCGTTGCAGCCGGGGTGGTGCTGCTGCCAGTGGCTTTTTTAGTATTGCCTCCAGAGGTTTGTGGTCTGACTCAACAATCACTTTTCGTCCGTACATGTACTCTTGGAACCTCTTGCAGCCGAAGACCACAGCGTATAGCTCCTTCTCTATCTGTGCATAGTTTTCTTCAGTGCTGTTGAGTGACTTGGACACATAGGCAATTGGTTTGCCATCTTGGAGCATGACAGCCCCAAGGCCACTTTTGGATGCATCCACTTGGAGTCGCAGCTCTTTCTGCGGGTCGAAATATGAGAGTACTGGACCTGGGTGCTGTGTAATGAGATTCTTCATCTCCTGGAACGCCTTGTCATGGACTGCATCCCACACAAACTCACTGTCCTGTTTCAGAAGCTGTCTGAGGGGTGAGTTTATCTGTGAGAGGTGTGGAGCGAATCTGGCATCATCCCGAGGACTGTCTCCAGCTCTGCTTTGTTCTGTGGGGGTTGCATGTCCTTGACCGCCTTCACCTTCTGTGGGTCTGGTTTGATGCCTTCGTGTGAGAGCGTGTGGCCGAAGTAGCTTACCTCGGACACGCATATGTGACACTTGTCGGGGTTGAGCCTCACCCCTCGCTCCCTTGTGCGCTTCAGCATCGCTCTGAGACGCTGGTCATGTTCCTCTTTAGTCTTGCCAAACACTAGTATGTCGTCCACTATGGCCGTCACACCGTCCAATCCTTCATGTTTCCTCCACGCGTCTCTGGAACTCGTCTTGAGCGGACACCATTCCGAATGGCAGTCTGAGGAAACGATACCTGCCAAACACTGTGTTAAATGTCGTCAACATTGAGGATTCAGTGCTCAGTTTGATGGCCCAATAGCCTGACCGCGCGTCTAACACGCTAAAGTACTCAGCTCCAGCGAGCTTTGTGGTGGCGTCTTCCAGCGTCTGAGTCACTGTCCTGTTCCTGGTTCCACTGCATTTGTCTGTTTGTCTTCTTTCTCTCCCGTCTAGGTTTCACAGGTAAGTCCTCTTCTCTTGGTTCCACCGGCAGGAAGTCGCATGGCAGAAGAAGGTTCCTATGCATGATTCTGGTTCGTCCTTTTCCATTCTCCGGCTTCAGCTCATACACAGGGCTGTCGGCGTGCTTCCTCTGTGTTACTACATGCACCTGGTCCTCCCAGAATGGTCTTAATTTCCCCGGTCCTCCTTTCTCGTTCAGGTTGCGAATGAGAACCCTGCATCCGGGATACAGCTCTGTCCCGTGGGCCTTTTTGTCGTATAGTGTTTTGTTTCTGGCCCCCTCCTTCTGTGCTGTCTCTGATACTAGGCGATAGGCGTCATTCATGCGGGCCTTCCACTTCTCTGCATATTCTTGATGGGATAGTGCCTGGTCCTTTGCTCTAAGGCCAAACATCAGGTCAATGGGAAGTCTTGGATTTCTGCCGAACAACAGATAGTAAGGTGCAAATCCGGTCGCTTCATTTCGGGTGCAGTTGAATGCATGTATCACCTTTGGGAGTGACGCTTTCCAATCCGTTTTCGCAACCGCTGGCAGGTTTCTCAGCATCGCCAGAACCGTTCTGTTGAAACGCTCGACCTGACCATTTCCTTGCGGGTGATACGGTGTTGTGTGAGAACCCCTGACTCCACTGTACTCCTGCAGTTTGGCGAAGAGCTTATTGTCAAACTCCTTCCCTTGGTCATGGTGCAGCGTCGCCGGGAAACCAAATCTCAGCAAAAAGTCCCCGAATACCTTCTCTGCGGCGGTCTTGGCAGCTTTGTTTCTGCATGCATAGGCTTGAACAAAACGGGTAAAGTGGTCCATAACCACCAGTATATACTCGTACCCTCCCTTACACTTCTCTAAGTGTAAGAAGTCAATGGAGACCATCTCAAATGGGTGTGTGGTCACGATGTTGGTGAGAGGGGCTCTGGTTGGTTTGTTGGGGCGCTTGGTCTTCAGGCAGCTACACACCTGTGTGATGTAATGTTCCACATCTTTCTGCATGTGAGGCCAATAGAAACGGTCCCTCAACAGGTGCAACACCCTCTCCACGCCTAGATGGCCCAGGTCTCTGTGCAGTTCTTTATACACCAGCTCATGGAACTTTTTCGGCAGGACTAGCTGAGTTCGGGTAGCTGTTTTCCGGCGCAGGATGCCATCATCATCAAGGCACAGCCGATGCTTCTCTCTCATGAGTGTCGCAACACCCCTGCTCACACACTGTGTTTTTCCCCGAGGCCACTGATTGGAGGTTATGTACTTCAGCACCTCACCAATGACAGCATCCTCCCTCTGGGCGTCTCTCACCGTCTGACTGGGTATCTCTGCCACAGGTGATGTATGTTCCTTCTCAAACTCGGCTAGTGCTGTGGCTATGGTTACCGGACACATCCAAGGCTCAGCTCTCTCCAGCTGTACTGACAGTGCCTGGGCCACACTGTTCATGACCTCGGGGTGTACTTCTTGTGAACAGGTCTGCATGTACTGCTCCATCGGCATGCGTGAGAGGCCATCTGCGTCCCCATTGGGGACTCTGCTACCCACCTGTGGGTGGTCGCATTCAGTTTGGCTGTCGTGAGCACATAGGTGAGGGGATTATTGTCTGTGTAGACAGTGAATGATGGAGCGTGGTAGAGGTAATCTCTAAATCTCTCACATATGGCCCATTTCATCGCGAGGAACTCCAACTTCCCTGAGTGGAGATGGTAGTTCTTCTCAGGAGTTGTCAGTGTCCTCGACCCGTACGCGATGACTGCCAGCCCACCCTGTGACTGTCTTTGATACAGTACTGCCCCGAGGCCCTCTCGTGACGCGTCGCAGTGAAGGATAAAGGGCTGTTCAAAGTCTGGGTAGCCCAACACTGGTGGCTGGATGAGGAATTCAATCAACTGACAGAGGACCTGTTGGTGTTCAGCTGTCCACTTAACTGGGTGAGAGGAGGGCAGATGGTCTCGGGAACCCTTCCTCCCCTTGTCCTTTCTCTTTTGTTTGAGCTTCCCCGCTGCTGTCTTCTCTGGGGTGAGGAGGTCATAGAGAGGCCTTGCGATTCGGGAGAAGTTAGGTATGTAGGGCCGGTAATACGAGATGAATCCCAGCATCTTCCTGAGCTCTCCGATGGTCGTAGGTTCTCTCTCCTTCAGTGCCTGGACCGGGGCCACATCAGCGGGGTCCATTGTGTATCCATCCTTGGTCACAAGCCTTCCCAGGAACCTTACTTGGTTTTTGAAGAGTTCACATTTTCTTGCCGTCAGCTTGATTCCATGGCTTCTGTAGCGGTGCAGTACTCTTCTCAGGTGCTGGAGGTGTTCGTCGAATGTGGTTGAGTGGACCAGGTTGTCATCTAAATACGGCTGACAAATGTCGTCCCTCAGCCCAATCAAACATTCCTCCATGGACCTCTGGAACTCTGCTGGTGCTGAGGACAGTCCGAAGGGAATTCTCACCCATTCATATAATCCCCACGGGGTGATGAATGCAGTCAGTGGGCGGCTGGACTCCTCAAGAAACCCCTGGTGATATGCCTTCCCCTGATCCAAGACAGAAAACCAGGCACTCCCCTTCAGGCTGTCGAGCATATCCTGGATGCGTGGTATTGGATGGCGGTCTGGGATGGACCTCTTGTTCAACTCACGGTAGTCACAGCAGAGGCGGAGGCTCCCATCCTTTTTCCGCACACACACGATTGGGCTTGAGTAGGGTGATTTTGACTTAGTTATCCAGCCTCTGTTCAGTAAATCCTCGAGGTATTCCTTCACTTCTTTATGAAGAGGCTTTGGGACTGATGTGTATGTCCGCTTCACCGGTGTGGTGTCACTCAGGCGGATCTTGAGCTGGAGTGATGGAATAGTCCCCACATCATGGTCATCGCGTGCGAACACACTACTCTCCTCCCGCAGTAGCTCTCTCACCTGCAGTTGTTGTTCAGGTGTCAGGTGGTTCAGAGGGACAGGCGGGTCCCATAGATCTTCCTCCTGGTGTTCCTTCTTGACATCACCTGGCCCTTTCAGCTTTGTTGTGTCTCTAATCACAGGTCTTCGTTCTGTACCTGTTGTGGAGGTCCCTGGGATGACTGGGTTCACTGTACTAGTCCCATCCACATCCAACGGCTTCACGGCGGCAGGGTAGATGGCTCTAGTTCTTTGGGTCTGCCCCAGGGGAGTCCGTGGCGGCAGTGTGATGTCATGAGCTGTGACGTTAGTCACTGGGACAGCGATGCGTGACCAGGTTCCCTTCTGTAAACATACAATGTTTTCATCCACCTTCAGGCCCTCTGGCCACTTTGGGTTCACATTAGGCTCAAAGAGGACGTTCTGGTCTGCTTGGAGGGGCCCTGCTCTAACACCACACTTAACAGTCTTTGTCTGGCCCGCCGGAATAGTCATGCTTTCTCGGCCCACTTTAACCATCCCCTCACCTTCCATATCATCTCGGCTCTTTATCAGCTTCACGAGGACTTCAGCCTTCTTGTAGTCAACCACGAACGCAATGCTTAGTGCCTTTGTGATTACACTTGATGGCTGTCCAGCTCCAGACTCTAACAGGTGTTCAATTACATTGTAACCGATGATCGGTTCTTCTGCGGTGCCCTGGTGTGTGGTTACTAGTATTGGCACAGTGAGTTCCATTGGTGGGGTCTGAGTGGTGCTATTCGGTGCTAACTGGACAGTCACTTCCACCCATCCAGAGAAAGGAATGGTTGTCTGGTTTGCTGCTTTACCAGTCAGGGTGCCAGGGCCAAGGATCTCTTCTGTGCTTCTCACCTTGGTGTGTGGGAGATGTTTTCTCCTCCATTCTTCACTGATTAGGCAGACCTGCGACCCGGTATCCCACAATGCCTGTGTGGCTACACCATCAATGTAACAGTTTATCATGTATTTCTTTCCAATTAGGTTCAGCAGCTGTGACTGGCGTTTTGAGGAGATATGACTCACTGTGGGTGCTTGCTGTTCCCGCCCTGCCTCGTCTCGCTGTCGGGCAGACACTCTGGCTTCTAGTAGCTGAATACTGTCGTCGATGAGCTTGCTTGTGACAGTACAGCTAGATGTGTCTACCTGCTCCGATTTTTCAGGCCTCTGAGCTCTACACCCTCTTGAAAGATGGCCACTCTGTCCGCATTTGAAACAGTGGTTGCACTGGTCGCCCCTTTCACTGTCTTGACAGGCTTTGCATCCGCGCTTCCTCACAGGCTGCTGCTGACGAGAAGATCTTTGGCCAGAGGAGTGGTTCATGGCTTTTCTCATCTGTTCCATTTCTCCTTTCAGCTGTTGGATTATCTCGTAGAACGCAGACTCCTTTTGGTTCCCTGTCTGTGTCTTAAGGGCTTTCACACTCGCGGATGTTGATGGCGACGACTCCTGACCCCCGACCACTGCAGCTTGCGCTCCTAGATACTGATGTGCCTCAGCTCGCACTTCCCGCACTCTGGTTTCCTTACTGTGGGAGCTCTTCTTGAATTTCCGCTGTCTCTCTGACTCGAAACTTGCGGCCTCTATCATCTTAACAATGAGAACATCATCAGTAGTTGCTTGATCATCGAGATAGCTCTTGAGCTGATATTTTACCTGGTCATTCACTAGCCCAGTTCCCACAGCTCTTAGGAACTTCTTCTGTATCAGTTCAGGGCTGTATTGTTCATCAGAGCCAGGCTCTCTCGCTGCTGCTAAGAGTCTCTCTTTACATGCTATGGCTCGGAACAGGAAGTTCTGTGGTGACTCCTGACTGTCCTGTGTGATGTTGATTAGTCGTTGATATAGGTCCACAGAGCTATCCTCTTTGAAATGGCCTTTCAGAATGGTCCGCAGCTGAGGGAGGGTGAGTTCGGTTTTGATCTCTAACAAGTCACGGAGAGTCAGCCCAGGGCTGATGGCTCGGATTACAGCCTCTATTATCTCCAACTCACTGTGGCCTTTTCTCACCCCCATATCAATCTGATGCGTAAGATTTATATAAGACAACTTGTCTATCTGCCCCCGTTCTCCTATTTGGCCATTTATCTTAAAGTCTCTGCGTATGGTCACTTCAGGGGGTTGGATTACTGACGGGATTGGGTTTGAAGGTTGACTAGGTCTACTGGGTTCTTTAAGACTTAGTTTCTCACTGAGGCGTGATATCTCTTCCTCAAGCGCTTTTGTGGATGCAGTAAAGCTGGACTGTAAGGCCTGATATTGTTCATGTAAGCTTGCCAATTCAGCAGCATCCTTGTTAGTACTGTCTGCACCTGCACCAGTATGTGACTCCGCCCCTCTCTGCTTCATTTCACTAGAGAGGTCCACTAGTCTGGACAGAAACTGACGTGCTACCTCTTCATCCTCCTTCTCAATTGCTTCATCCACAGTTTCACTAATAAGTCTGATCAGCGCATGCCTCTTTGTCTGGTTTTCAGTGGGGACTTTAGCAATAACACACACCTCTTAACTGGTCCAGCCCTAACTGCAGGAGGGTCTCACTCAGCCTGTCTTGCAGTTGCTCAAGCTCCAGTTCCATTGTTGGTCACGTGTTCTCACTCCGCTCCCCACTTCTTCTCCTGACAATGGTGGCAATGGCGCTGATCCCGGGTTTCGGCACCAATATTTGTAGCACACTTGATAAGAATGACACTTACAAGGGCTGGTGTTTTTGTTGTTTTACTCCATCTGTCAAATAGACATTACAGAGGACACGTTTTCAGAGCATGGCTAACTATACGAACGGCAACACTCATCTCCAATTTATACACAATAAGAGCACCAAATATATTCTTCCATAAATTCACATTAGTCTAGCCTACCGCTAGCAAAGCTAAACAGTATATAACGTTACGGAACATGGGGAGATCAAAATAGCAACACACATAGGCCTACCTTCATATTTACACAGTCTGGAGACACTAAACATAGTAAAGGGAGACTAATCACACATACAGACAATGTCAAAGCCAAGCTACAGAACAATGGGTTCAGACCGCGGGAGCTATGGCTATGCTAACGTTAGCAACTCGCTAGCAATCTAGCTAACGTTAGCCAGTGATATGACGTTATCAAAATAAATATGAAAGTCCCTTCGTGGGTATTTCTAATAGGCATCCATATCCCACCTACACATCATATTTAATCACCATCCTAATTCCATATGTCTAACTAGTCTGCTTACCTGTCAAATAGACATTACAGAGGACACGTTTTCAGAGCATGGCTCACTATACGAACGGCAACACTCATCTGACGACTCTACCCGAATGTCCCAGAGTGCACCGCGAGAGCCAGCACTACGTCACACAGGCTAGAAGCAATTAACCTGCAGTGCCCTCCTGTGGCGAGAACCGGCTATCACAACAACACAGCAGACAATTCTCCTCTTTACTAGTAGTGAGTGGTCAATGAAGGTAAGTATATAAAATAAAAAATAGATGGGGGGCTACTAAATCCCAAGTACCCCACACAAACAACTACACATCATACCTGGAGCTGGCAGAAGAATTCACCATGGTTCTTGATGCAAATATATGTATGATGGACAATATTTAAGAGTAAGTGACATGTGCATGTAAAACTTTGTGTATATTTTAAGTTTTTAATTTTCAATGTTGAAATGACCATAAAATATTTATGCCTAAATATTTACATTTAAACTGAGAATTTTTCTGTTTATGAAATAAAAAATATATAGGCGTATACTTCATCTTGGTCTCCTGTGTTGATCAGAGTTGTGATTAAAGGGTTGGGTGGGCTGTGGAAGATTTTCAGATTTCAAATGGGGCCGTGGCATTCCCAGGTTTTGGAATGGTTCTTCTAAAGAATTGTGTGCTTCCAACTTTGTGGCAACAGTTTGGGGAAGGCTCTTTCCTGTTTAGCATGACGATGCCCCGTGCACAAAGCAAGGCCCATAAAAATGGTTTGCTGAATTTGGTGTGGAAGAACTTGACTGGCCTGCACAGAGCCCCGACCGACCTCAACCCCATCCAACACCTTTGGGATGAACTGGAACACCAACTGTGAGACAAGCCTTCTTCCCAACATCAGAACCCGACCTCACTGATGCTCTTGTAGCTGAACGGGAGCGAATCCTTGCGGCCATTTTCCAAAATCTAGTGGAAAACCTTCCCAGAAGAGTGGAGGCTGTTATAGCAGCAAAGGGCTACCAACTCCATATTAATGTCCATAGTTTTGGAACGAGATGTTCAACAAACACATATGGGTGTGATGCTCGTGTGTCCACATACTTTTGACCATATAGTATACCTCAAATGAAACCATATGGGCAATACCAAGTGATAGAACAGGGGGGGAGAGGCTAAGAGAAGGCTGTGGGGGTGTAGAACATTTTAATGCCAATTTTCTTACCCTTGAGGATTATAATATTGATTAAAAAATGCAACCTATTTAACGTTTTACAATTGCATTTAATTTTAGAGCCACTCACTCACAACCCCCCTTCCCCAAATCTATGCATAGTACAGCTGAATCTCAGTCTGTTAGTGAGTGAATGAATAAGAGTAAACAGGTTTATAAGGCGCTTCCCATTTGAAAAAGAAACCACCTAACGCTAGAGATTACTCTAATATACAAAGTTGGATCAGCAGTTTAACTGCTTTTGGGTGATTTGATTGGGATTGGGTAGTCCAGCATTAGCGACTTTTCTTCCTCTGACCACCTTTGGTTGATACTGGTAGTATGTAAGGTATCATCTTCATCCTTTTCCTCTGGGCCAGGGTTCATCTGCTCTGCTCAGGCGGTTGATCTGTGATTGGGCTAGCTAGTTCAATGACTAATGTCACATTTAGTAATGGCATTTAATTCATTCAATTATTGATTCATGCTCACTGATTCATAACACAGGTAAACTAGATAGGTTCACACAGCTTGGCATCCCTTTGGCCTCATTGTCCTCTTAGAGCCCTGTTTCTGAGGGCTGCATAGAAAACCTGCTGCAAAGCTTCGGGAACAGATGCACCTGCCTCAGTCTCACAGCACTTGTAGCTACCTGCAAGGGTGTAACTTTGGTTTGAGAAATGGGGGGGGGACAAAATAAAATGGGGGGGGGCGTCTGCGATTTGGTTTGAGTATTGAGTATGCACTGAGAATGAATGCAACATAACTTTTTGCTGCAGAGGCTGCAGTAGTAGCTTCAACATATATGGCGACAGCAGTACCTGCCATTACGCAGCAACAGGTGGAAGGAGGAGAGGTGGCTGGCCATGGCCACTGCCAGGCAGAGGAGCGTGGGGTGCAATTTCTCCAGATTACCTCAACAAATTAACAGCTAGAGTGCCAAAGGTCTGCAATGCTGTAATTGCTGCAAATGGAGGATTCTTTGACGAAAGCAAAGTTTGATGTAAAAAAAATCTTATTTCAAATACAAATCATTATTTCTAACCTTGTCAATGTCTTGACTCTATTTTCTATTCATTTCACAACATATGGTGGTGAATAAGTATGACTTTTCATGGAAAACACGAAATTGTTTGGGTGATCCCAAACTTTTGAACGGTAGTGTATGTTTTGTCTATCTGTGTTTTCTGCTTCTGTCCTAGGGGGTTTGTTGGTTGACTGAAACTTCACAGAGCTGTGTTGTGTGGTGCTGCACCAAGTTTTTATTAGTGTTATTTTATTTTTTGCCAAATGTTTTTGGTGGACCATTTTCAGGTTGGCTGGCACTTGTTTTACCCATGTTGGGAAATTGTTTAGTAATTGTTTTCCACAAATCTATGTATGCTGTTGTGGTATGATCTAAGGTGTTTTAGCCACAAAAAGTGCTGTATAACTACAGCTCATTCATTCACTACTTAAGGTGAGAAAAATCTTTATTCATCCTCTATGGAGTAAATTTAGGTGCTACATTAACAACAGATACAGGATAACAGCAAATGGAGTCTATAAAGCAGAATAGGGTAAATAAACAATAAGGTATGAGCAAGCAATAAAATGTAAAAAAGTACCGATGTATAAATAATTGTGTACAAATAATTACAATGAAATGCAATAAAGTAGTAAAATGTAAAAAAAAGTACAAATGTAAAAATAATTGTGTTCAGATAATTACAAGATATACAAAGGTGTAAATATGTGTAAAATGTACATATTTTGTCTGTACATATATGCTTATATTTACATATATACTTCCTTAGGTGGCACTGTGGTTAGCGCTGTCGCCTCACAGCAGGAAGGTCCTGGGTTCAAACCCTGGGGTTGTCATCCCAGGTCATCGTTTGTGTGGAGTTTGCATGTTATCCCTGTGTCTGCAATGGGTTTTCTCTGGATGCTCCGGTTTCCCCCACCATCAAAAAGACATGAATGTTGGGGTTAATACTCCTGTCTGTGCCCTTGACTGAGGCATGGCAAGACAAACTGGAGTTGGTCTCTGGGCGCTGCATGGCAGCTGCCCACTGCTCCTAGCTACACAGCTAGGACGGGTTAAATGCAGAGTGTACTTTCCCTACAGGGATCATTAAAGTGTATCAGAATCAAAATTAGAAAAAAGATAAATAAAAATCTATAACTACAGGTTCACACAATAGAGTTAAATAAGGTGAATAGACACTACAGGAATCAAATGTACAAATGTTCAAATAAAATAATTGACAGCTATGTTGTGTCAATCACGGCTTTGCTGCATTGGAACACAACATTATAGGACGCTGCAATGTAAAGGCAAATAGTCAACATTAAAAAAGCTAAAGAATTTGGAACACATAGAGTAACAAGGGTGTATACGTATTTCTAGACACCTAATCAATTAGGGGACGAACAACATCCCTCAAAGTGGTATACAATTCAAATGCCTGTAACCCACTTTTTGGAAACCCCAATCCTCTCTTTTCCATTATGATCAAACATAAATCCAAAATATCTGTGTCACATGGGATTGAATTTGGGAAGTTGCAGCCTTCTTTGCAGGTAGACAAGTCAGGCTCATTCACAGGAACAAGCAGGTCTTCAGATCCCAACAAGTGAGGTGCCAGATACATGATGTCAGGTATTCCAGAGGGTACATTTGTGTCTGTGTAGGGACGAATGCGATGGGCATTCCAGACATTGCTTATATCATTTAACTCCTCCTAAATTGGGGATGTTGGACAAAGAGATAAAAACCCAGAAAGGCATTTTTAATATTGACTAGGGCTGTCCCGAGTACTTTAGTTTGGTCTTCAAATATTCGGCAGCAAGTAGCTTATTTGAAGGTATTTGAAGCTTTGCTATGGCAGCTACCGACTGTGCAATAATCAAATTAAATGAATTACAGCCTTAGACTCTACTTACTACTTTTGGCTGCTCCCGTTACGGGTTGCCACAGCGGATCATCCGTTTCCATTTCTTCCTGTCCTCTGCATCTTCCTCTGTCACACCAGCCACATGCATGTCCTCTCGTACCACATCCAAAACCTCCTCTTTGGCCTTCCTCTTTTCCTCTTCCCTGGCAGCTCCATATTCAGCATCCTTCTCCCAATATACCCAGCATCTCTCCTCCACACATGTCCAAGCCATCTCAGTCTTGCCTCTCTTGCTTTGTCTCCAAACCGTCCAACCTGAGCTATCACTCTAATATACTCGTTCCTAATCCTGTTCTTCTTCGTCACTCCCAGTGAAAATCTTAGCATCTTCAGCTCTGACACCCCCAGCTCCACCTCCTGTCTTTTCGTTAGTGCCGCTGTCTCCAAACCATGTACCATAGCTGGTCTCACAACCATCTTGTAAACATTACCTTTAACTCTTGCTGGTACCCGTCTGTCGCAAGTAACTCCTGATACTCTTCTCCACCCACTCCACCTTGTCCGCACTCTCTTCTTCACCTCTCTTCTGCACTCCCTGTTACTTTGGGCAGTTGACCCCAAGTATTTAAACTCATACGCCTTCATCACCTCTACTCCTTGCATCCTCACCATTCCACTGTCCTCCCTCTCATTCACGCATATGTATTCCGTCTTGCTCCTACTGACTTTCATACCTCCACCTCTCCAGTCTCTCCTCAACCTGCACCCTACTCTCGCTACAGATCACAATGTCATCTGCAAACATCATAGTCCAGGGAGACTCCTGCCCGATCTCGTCCATCAACCCGTCTATCACCATTGCAAACAAGAAAAGGCTCAAAGCCAATCCTTGATGTAATCCCACCTCCACCTTGAACCCATTTGTCATTCCAACTGCACACCTCACTACTGTCACACTGCCCTCATACATATCCTGCACCACTCCTACATACTTCTCTGCAACTCCTGACTTCCCGATACAATACCACACCTCCTTTCTTGACACCCTGTTGTATGCTTTCTCTAAATCCACAAAGACAATACAATGTAACTCCTTCTGGCCTTCTCTATACTTCTCAGTCAGCATTCTCAAAGCAAACATCACATCTGTAGTGTTCTTTCGTAGCATAAAACCATACTGCTGCTTGCTAATCGTCACCTCTCCTCTGAACCTAACTTCTATTACTCTTTCTCATATCTTCATGCTGTGGCTGATCAACTTTATACCTCTGTAGTTGCTACAGTTCTGCACATCGCCCTTGTTCTTGAAAATTGGTACCAGTGTACTTCTTCTCCACTCCTCAGGCATCCTCTCACTTTTGTTAAACGATCGAGTTAAAAACTCCACTGCCATCTCTCCTAAACATCGCCATGCCTCCACAGTATGTCATCAGGACCAACTGCCTTTCGACTCTTCATCCTCTTCATAACTGCCCTCACTTCTGCATTGCTAATCCACTGCACTTCCTGATTCACTATCTCCACATCATTCAACCTTCTCTCTCTCATTTTCTTCATTCATCAGCCCCTCAAAGTACTCCTTACACCTTCTCAGCACACTCTCCTCCCTTGTCAGCACATTTCCATCTCTATCCTTGATCACCCTTACCTGCTGCACATCCTTCACAGCTCGGTCCCTCTGTCTAGCCAATCGGTACAAGTCCTTGTCTCCTTCCTTAGTGTCTAACCTCTCATACAACTCACCATATGCCTTTTCCTTTGCCACCTCTCTCTTCGCTTTACGCTGTATCTCCTTGTACTTCTGTCTATTTTCTTCATCTCTCTGATTATCCCACTTCTTCTTTGCCAACCTCTTCCTCTGTATACTTTGCTGTACTTCCTCATTCCACCACCAAGTCTCCTTGTCTTCCTTCCTCTGTCCTGATGACACACCAAGTACCTTCCTGTCTCCCTCACTATTTCTGCCATGGTTGCCCAGCCATCCGGCAACTCATCACTACCACCAGGTGCCTGTGTTAATTCCTCCTTGAACTCCACACAACAGTCTTCCTTCTTCAACTTCCACCATTTGATCCTTAGCTCTGCCTTCACTCTTCCTCTTCTTGGTTTCCAAAGCCAATACAATGGTGGTACAAACCACCATCCAATGCTGCCTAGCTACGTTTTCCCCTGTCACCACCTTGCAGTCTCCAATACCTTTTAGATCGTGCCTTCTACATAAGATATAGTCCACGTGTGCACTTTCCTCCACTCTTATACATCACCCTCTGTTCCCCCCCCCCTTCTTGAAATATGTATTCACCACAGCCATTTCCATCCTTTTTGCAAATCCACCACCATCTGTCCTTCCACATTTCTCTCCTTGACACTATACCTACCCATCACCTCCTCATCACCTCTGTTCCCTTCACCAACATGCCCATTGAAGTCCGCTGCGATCACCACTTTCTCCCCCTTGGGTACACTCTCCAATACTTCATCCAACTCACTCCAGAATTCTTCTTTGTCTTCTATCTCACACCCAACTTGAGGGGCAAATGCACCGATAACATTCATCAATACACCTTTGATTTCCAGCTTCATACTCATCACGCTGTCTGACACTCTGTTTACCTCCAGCACACTCTTGACATGCTCTTCCTTCAGAATTACCCCTACCCCATTTCTCCTCCCATTCACACCATGGTAGAAGAGTTTGAACCCACCTCTGATGCTCCTGACCTTACTCCCCTTCCACCTGGTTTCTTGCACACACAGCATGCCTACCTTTCTTCTTTCCATCATATCAGCCAGCTCTCTCCCTTTACTAGTCATTGTGCCAACATTCAAAGTTCCGACTCTCAACTCCACACTCCCACCCTTCCTCCTCTCCTGCTGCCTCTGGACATGCCTTCCCCCTCTCCGTCTCCTTTGCCCAACAGTAGCATAGTTTCCACCGGCACCCTGCTGGGCAACAGTCCTGGTGATGGTCATTGGTAACCCGGGCCTCGACTGATCCGGTATGGAAATCTGAGTTATGATCTGCATATTTAATTTGGCAAAGATTTTATGCCAGATGCCCTTCCTGATGCAACCCTCCCCATTTATCTGGGCTTGAGGCCGGCACTAAGAATGCACTGGCCTGTGCTTCCTCAGTGGCTGGGTTACATTATTATTAATTATTATAAATTACAGCCTTAGACTATAAAAACCTAAATTGCTCATATGTTTGGTATTATTATTAATCAATTTTGTCTATCACATGCTATCATTGGGCTGTTATTGTAATGGGTACTACTCAATTGCATAATAATTGCAGGTGGCAGAGTTGAAGATGCTAAGATTTTCCTTGAGAGTGATGAAGAAGGACAGGATTAGGAACGAGTATATTAGAGGGACAGCTCAGACTGGACGGTTTGGAGACAAAGCAAGAGAGGCAAGATTGCGATGATTTGGACATGTCCAGAGAAGAGATGCTGGGTATGTTGGGAGAATGATGCTGAATATGGAGCTGCCAGGGAAGAGGAAAAGATGAAGGCCAAAGAGGAGGTTTATGGATGTGGTGAGAGAGGACATACAGGTGGCTGGCTTGACAGAGGAAGATGCAGTGGACAGGAAGAAATGGAAACGGATGATCCGCTGTGGCGACCTCTAACGGGAGCAGCCAAAAGTAGTAGTAGTAGTAGTAGAAGTAGTAGTGGTAGTAGTAATTGTAGTATAATATTTTCTTATATTGATCCATGTGAGACAAGCTAAGACAAATTTGTATGTAGAAACATACTTGGTCAACAAATTTGATTCTGATTCTAAATACAGTATGTCTGTCAATCAATCATTTTACCTACCAGTCAGCCTGTCACACCAGCCAGTCAGTGTTTCTTAGCCTGCTCTCGACCTTACTGTTTGTTTATGCCTTACCTCCAAAATCAGGCTCACCTGCCTCTTGAGCTCAGCAGTTTGAGACCTCGTGCTGCTTTCTGTTTCAGCTCACTCCCTCTCCTTCTGCTGCAGCTCCAGCTCAACATCGATCTTGAATATGTGGAGGTTGATCTAGTTTTACAGCTTATCTATGGACCTCATCTCCACCAGCTGTAATAACAGGCTCCTCCACTTCTCTTTGCTGCAGAGCTTCACCTGCAGGATATGCATCTGGCATCCTGGCATCTGGATGCTGCTTGGCATCCTGCCCATCATATTCTTCATAAATGTTATAATTCCATTATAATTCTGTTATCCTCTTTCAATGTTGTATTCTGTAAATTATGTAAACTCAACATCCATTGTTGTCCATCTTGGGAGAGAGATCCCTCCTCTGTTGTCTGTGAATGTTCTCATTCAGCCGGGTCATGGTTACCCAAAGGAGTTGAATCAAGTGCAACTGGACTTGGTATATATCTGTGAAGACGTTTTGCCTCTCATCCAAGAGGCTTCCTCAGTTCGTGCCTTTCTGACTCGACGAAGCTAGTCTGACTGGCTGGTGATGAGACTCAGCATTTATCCTCTTGGAGTCGTTGTCAGAGTTATAGATGTCCATGGCTCTTTGTGTCCCGATGTTTACCAACGGGACACAAAGCAACAGGCGTTGGTAAACATCGGGACACAAAGAGCCATGGACATCTATAGCTCTGACAACGACTCCAAGAGGATAAATTCTGAGTCTCATCACAAGCCAGTCAGACTAGTGTCATCTAGTCAGAAAGGCACGAACTGAGGAAGCCTCTTGGATGAGAGGCGAAACTTCTTCACGGATATATACCAAGTCCAGTTGCACTTGATTCAACTCCTTTGGATGACGTTCCTCTGTTGCTCTCCCTGAGGTTTCGTCCTTATTTTTTCTGCCTGTTCAAAGGTTTTTTTTAGGGAGTTGTTCCTTATCTGATGCGAGGGTCTAAGGACAGGATGTTGTGTTGCTGTAAAGCCCCTAGAGGCAAATTTGTAATTTTTGATATTGGGCTATACAAATGAAAATTGACTTGACTTGACTTTCAGCTTCTGTCTGAGCTGCCTTGGCTGCTGAAACCATGGTCTGCTTCTTACACAACTGAAGCTGGAGGTCCAGGACTATTGCCTGGCTCATCTTGGTGGCCTGATCACTCCGGGCTTTCTGTGTCTGCAGAGCTTTTCCCAAACACTCCAATTCCTGTCGGAAGGCCTTGTTATGCTCCTTACTTGCCCTGAGTGTGCAGCCTCCTGTTCCCGCTCCCTCAGGGTCTTTTGCAGTTGGTGCAGGAGGTCTGCAATAGTCTGCTTGCTCTTTGAGACTAGACTACTTCTTCTTGACTGCTGCAATTCCCTTTTCACCTGCCTCAGCATGTCATCCCTGGACTGTCTACAAATGGTCCAGAAAGCTGCTGCAGGGCTGCTGACCAGGTCCAGCAGGATGACACATCACTCCCATCTTATCTTCTTTACATTGGCTTCCCATCAAGTTTAGGATTCATTTTAAGGTTCTTGTTTCAGGCACCTATGTACACTGCTCAAAAAAATAAAGGGAACACATAAGCAGTGCAATGTATAGCTCCAAGTCAATCACACTTTTGAGATATCAACCTGTCCAGTTAAGAAGCAACACTGATTTGTGAATCAATTTCACCTGTTGGTAAATTGTCTAATTTCCACCAGGTGGAAATTAGACAATTTGCAAGACAACCCCTATAAAAGGAATGGATTTGCAGGTAGTGGCCACAGACCATTTGCCTGTCCTCATCTTTTCTGGCCGATCTTTGGTTAGTTTTTCATTTTGCTAGTGCCCTCACCACTAGAGGTGGCATGAGGTGGTATCTGCAACCTACAGAAGTTGCTCAGGTAGTGCAGCTCATCCAGGATGGCACATCAATGTGTGCTGTGGCAAGAAGATTTGATGTGTCTCCCAGCACAGTGTCCAGAGCATGGAGGAGGTACCAGGAGACAGGCCAGTACACCAGGAGACATGGAGGGGGCCGCAGGAGGACAACAACCCCGCAGCAGGACCGCTATCTGGTCCTTTGTGCAAGGAGGAACAGGAGGAGCACTGCTGGAGCCCTACAAAACGACCTTCAACAGGCCACTAATGTGCAGGTTTCTGCTCAAACAGTGAGAAACAGAATGCATGAGGATGGTATGAGGGCCCGACGTCCACACTTGGGGCCTGTGCTCACAGCCCAACACCGTGCAGCCCGATTGACCTTTGCCAGAGAACATCTTGGTTGGCAGATTCGCCATTGGCGCCCTGTGCTCTTCACAGATGAGAGCAGGTTCACACTGAACACATGTGACAGACGTGAGAGAGTCTGGAGACGCTGTGGAGAACGTTCTGCTGCCTGCAACATCCTCCAGCATGACCGGTTTGGCGGTGGGTCAGTGATGGTCTGGGGAGGCATATCCTTGGAGGGCCGCACAGACCTCTACGTGCTAGCCAGAGGTACCATGACTGCCATTAGGTACCGGGATGAGATCCTCAGACCCATTGTCAGACCATATGCTGGTGCAGTGGGCCCTGGGTTCCTGCTCATGCATGACAATGCTCATCCTCATGTGGCCAGAGTGTGTCAGCAGTTCCTGTATGTCGAGGGCATTGATGCTATGGATTGGCCTGCACGTTCCCCAGACCTGAATCCAATCGAGCACCTCTGGGACATCATGTCTCGTACCATCCGCCAACGCGATGTCGCACCACAGACTGTCCAGGAGTTGACCGATGCCCTGATCCAGGTCTGGGAGGAGATCCCTCAGGAGACCATCCGTCGTCTCATCAGGAGCATGCCCAGACGTTGTAGGGAGTGCATACAGGCACTTGGAGGCCACACACACTACTGAGCCTCATTTTGAATCGTCTTGAAGAATTTCCACAGAAGTTGGATCCGCCTATGTTCTCATTTTCCACTTTGATTTTGAGTATGATTCTGAATCCAGACCTTAATGGGCTAATGATTTTGATTTCCATTGATCATTCTTAGGTTATTTTGCTCTAAACACATTCCTCTGTCTAATAAATAAAGATTTTCAGCTGAAATATTTCATTCATCGAGGTCTATATTGTGTTTTTAGGTGTTCCCTTTATTTTTTTGAGCAGTGTATATCTGTGACCTGCTCTGTCCTTATAACACCAGTAGGGCTCTTAGATTGTCTGACCAGGGCTTAGTGGTTGTCCCTCGCTCTTGACTGAAAACGAAAGGTGGTGGTCTGTTTGAAGTTGTGGCTCCGACACAACATACGATCTGCAGTCTCTGTAGACACCTTCAAAAAGAAGCTGAAGACTCACTTATTCAAACTGGTCCTTGTCTTGCCTCATGCTGTCTAGTGTTTTGTTGATTTTGTGTGTTTTTAAGGTCTTTGTTGCTTATGTTTTATTATTTGTTTCTTTTTTTACCATTTTTCGGTCTTATTTTTAGCAATTTTACTCTTGTGAAGAACTTTGTGACCTTGTTCTGTGAAAGGTGCTATATGAAATAAACTTTGCTTTACTTGCTTCTCTCTGGTCAGGGCAGATATGTGCTACAGACGGACACTCTCCCTCTCCATCCTGTCCAGCTCAGCCAGCCGATGACCCATGAACTGACTCAGCTCAACCTTGTTGTCCAGCTGGACCACCTGATCTGCAGGAGATCATTTCCTCACCTAACTTTGGAGCTTTCGTCTCCGTCTTGGCTCTCTTCTTTAACAGCACTATTTTGTTTGGGTTTGTCCGTCTCTCTTTACTTTACCGCTTCCTCTCTTTTTCTTCGTTGTCTCCATCATGATGAATGTGACTTTCCAACAGTCGTGTCTGCTTATTCTCCCAGTTTTTGTCCCCCCCCCCCTTTTTCTCCCCAGTGGTACTTGGCATATTACCCCACTCTTCCGAGCCTTTGTGGTCACTGCTGCGCCTCCTCTGCCGATCCGGGGAGGGCTGCAGACTATCACATGCCTCCTCTGATACATGCGGAGTCACCAGCCACTTCTTTTCACCTGACAGTGAGGCGTTTCACCAGGGGCAAGTAGCATGTGGGAGAATCAAGCTATTCCCCCCAGTTCCCCCTCCCCCTCGAACAGGCGCCCCGACCGACCAGAGGAGATGCTAGTGCAGCAACCAGGACATATACCCACATCCGGCTTCCCTCCCAAAGACACCGCCAACTGTGTCTATAGGGACACCTGACCAAGCCGGAGGTAACACGGGGATTCGAACTGCTGATCCCCATGTTGGCAGGCAGCGGAATAGCCCACCATGCCACCCGGATGCCCTATTGTCCCAGTTTTTACCGCATCCTAATGAAGAGCATGCTGCTGAATAACGTGGTGGATGGACCTCACACGCAGAACGTGCAGCTGTCATATTAGATTGCAATAGAAAAGCATTATGAAATCCCCCCATGAAGGGATAAAAAAAGTCCCTTCTAGTCACACAGGATGTATCTCTCATAGGGAAAAAGTCGGCTTTCAATTAAGCTGTGACGCCAAATATTTGATTCTATGGAAAGATTTTGTGAAAACCTTCCTCTGCTGTTTTCTCACTTTAGTGCTGGTTAGGATAACTCTTGGTTCATGATATCTAGCGTTGTATTTAGGGCCTTTCAACTTTTCTTAGTACAAGTGAAATGTGTAGAGAGAAAATTTGATCAGAAATGAGTATGTGAACATTGATTTCTACATTATCTATATACATTTTTCCCACTTAAATACATTTGTGTCATATTTTTAGTGTCTGTAATGTCTGTAGTTGATTGATAGTCAAATAAAAGGACTGTAGAAAAAAAGGTGTTGAATGTAAATGAACTATTTCACACAGAATTGATTTCCACCCAAGGGGTGTGATATATTCAAGCAGTAAATAATGGGTTTGCAAATTTTTTTTTTTTTAAGGAATAGCTAGATTTTGAGCACAGGCTTGAGGCATGATCCACAAACTGGGACCCAATGGAAGCGAGAACACCCTCAGAATATGCTTTATGGCATCTTATAGCTTATTATGTCAACTATCTCATAACCTGGATATTTTCTGTACTAAAGGCTCTGGAAATCCATATATTTGTCGGAAAAGTAGTTTTACGATTTTATTTATTCATTTTGCTTTGTCCCCTATTTATGACCAATTCTTCACCATTTGCATTTTATTCTGGATGTGTGAGGGATGAGCCCGGCTCTGCCTGCTGTGTGTGTGAGAGCTCGTGTTGTTTTTTCCATGGCTCTGCAGCACTCCTGTGGTGATGCTGCGTGGGCCGGTCCTGCTTTATAGCGATGTGTGGGCGAGATGATGGACATGCTTCTGCTTGCAATGCTGTCCCAGAGCCACTTTCACATTCACCTTGCTTTGTTATAAGTGCTTTGATGTGGTTTAAGTGTTTTATTTCCAAATTTATTCATGCAGTATCTGCCCTGCTCACCCAGCACCTGTTGCATGGCTATCCATCCTGGTAGAGGGATTGGTTTAGGCTTTATCCCTCCTCTGATGCGCTTCCTCAGGTTTGTCCCTGTTTTTCCTGCAAAAGGCTTCTTTGCAGAGTTTCTCCTCATCCAAATGGAAAAAAAATGTAAGGATAGAGGGTGGAGTTTGTTGTCATTAAACTGTGTCCACCTGTTTTTCATTGATTAAGATTTGGATGAAATATTCTATAGCTGGTGAAGTTGTCCATCAACATGGTCGGTTCAATGGTCAATAGTACAGGTCAATCAATCACTGTTAAAATTTTCAAAAACATCAAAGGTGATTGCGACTGAACAGGCTTCACACACACACACACAAACCTTTTTAAATGGAACTGAGTTCTGGCTGGATAAACTTCAGAAATGGTTCAGTGGACCCATGACCAACAGCATCTTATACAGTCAATTGTGTAGCTGAAAGCAATAATTTAGCTGGGGCCAGCAATCATTTGACTACACAAAAATGTGAAGATGCACACATGAAACAGTCCGGACCCCTTCAAGTCTTTACTGCCTTCTATACAAAAAGCTGGCTTGAGTCCAGTTTCCAATCATTGACTTGGCTTTGGAAGGTTTGGCCAAAAGGTCAACTGCCAATATGTGTGTATTCCACCATCAGTACACTTAATGAGAAGTTGGCAGGCTAGTCTCTGGCTGCAGATACAAAGGAGAGTCCTGCACAGGTTTTAAGTCAAGCCAATGTGGGGCCAACTATGTTTAATGTGGTGAGTTCAAATTCCTTTTGAGTTACCTGTCAGGTGGTATGCTATAAATTCATATGCTTCATTATTTTGATGAAGTCACGGGAGGTATTTGAGTTTGACCTGCTATTTTCTCCAGTCTCTGTTGAGGCACTACCAATCTGTGCTGAGACCAAAAGTGATCCCATTCAGACAGAAAGTCAGGTATTTCACTGTTGTGTGTATAGTAGGTTGCAGTATCATGAGGAGGCAAGATATAAGTTTACTGGTTTAATAGAGAACGACTGGTACATGGGTACACTACAATCAGATGCGCTGTCACTACACTGAATGCCCTCTAGCGGCAACGTAGCATTTATAGGCCACTGTATTAATGCGAACAATAAAGTAGTCCCACAACACATCTCCTTTCCTTTGAGTCTTTGAGACAGTGCTTTCTATATGAACATATTATAAGGAAACCTTTTGTTAAAGTTAACTTAGGAAACATTTCAAAATGATTGCATTTCCAAACTGAACATCAACAAGTCATTAAACAAGAATTAGTCCTACTCTAAGATGATCTGGGTAGACTGCCAGTCACCAGCACAGTTGCAGTGGATTATTCTGCCACTCAATGCATACTGTGTACTATTCTGGAACAAAGTCTTTAAATCTTTCTGGGGGTCTAACAACTCGGCCACGAGATGTCATTTTCTCTTGGGCTTGTGGTACCTCTGCTGCAGCAGGCAGATCCTCGTGGGAAGCAGGTAGGTCTGGCACGTTGTCGTTGGCAGCAGGTGGGTGTGGTACATCGCTTTCAGGTTGTCAGGTCTGGCACGTTGTCGTTGGCAGCAGGTGGGTGTGGTACATCGCTTTCAGGTTGTCCTTCTTCAGGTGGAAGCGCGGCAGTGCTAGTGATTGGTTTCAGGTGATGTCGGTTTTGGTGAAGGACCCCTCTCTCCGTCTGTACAAGGTAAGACCTAGGTGTGTCACCTTGTCGTATGACTGTTGCATTTCTCACCCATCCCTGCTCATTGTCCAGCTTTACCTTGCTGAAGGCCTCGTCTTGTACTGCACTCCAGACCCATGCCGTGTCTCCTCTCAGTAGGTCGTTGAGTGGTTTTGTCACTTCCGATAGATGTGGAAGGTACCTGCCCAGGTAGTGGACCATCCCTAGCACCCGTCTGAGTTCTGTGGTGTTCCTTGGTGGCTCCAGCTGTGTGATGGCCTCGACCTTCGCTGTGTCTGGGCGGACCCCATCCTTGTCTATGATGTGTCCTAGGTAGCGGAGCTGTGTCTGGCGCAGGAGACATTTCTCGTTGTTGAGCTGTAATCCTGCCTCTTCGAGCATCTGGAGCGTGTTCTGAAGTCTTTGCTCGTGTTCCTCTGGCGTGTTTGCATATACCACGATGTCATCCATGAAGACGATGATGCCTTCCTGGTGCTGCAGGACCTTTGACATTTCTCGTTGGAATATTTCCGGAGCGCTAGTAATACCGAATGGGACCCAATGGAAAAAGTACCTTCCAAACGGTGTGATGAAAGTAGTGAGCTTGGCGCTTTCTTCATCTAGTGGCAGTTGCCAGAAGCCACTGGCTGCATCTAAGAGTGAGAACACCTGTGCATTGGCTAGCTCTGGAAGAATGTCGTCCATGGTAGGTAGGACGTACTTCTCTCTTTTGACCGCCTTGTTAAGTTGCTTGAGGTCAACACAGATTCTCACCTCTCCATTCTTCTTTGGGACAGGAACCATGGCTGCACACCAAGGTGTTGGCTCTTGGATCTCCTCTATCACGCCACTTTTAACCATCCTGTCCAGCTCCTTTTTCACTTTAGGAAGCATGTATACTGAGACACGCCGAGACGTATTGACACTATACGGCTCAGCATCTTCTTTCAGGCTTATCTTGATTGGCTCTATCTTTAAGAGACCTATCTGGGGTGGGCAAGCACTACTGAGCTCCTCTACTCTTTTCACTAAGCCCATGGCGACTGCTACGTTCCTGCCTAGCAGATTGTTAACATTTGACCCTGTTATCACATATACTGTAAACATAAACTGGCGGCCTTTTACTCTGGTTGTGACTGTGAACTGCCCTACACACATCAGTTTGCCTCCTGGGCTCACTAGGTGGGTCGTAACATTCTGCAGTTGGGGTTTGTGTTTTAGGCTTTGAAAGGTGCTTTCAGATATGACAGTCGCGTCAGCTCCCGTGTCTATTCTAAAGTTTACATTAGTCCCTTTTATTGGCAGTTTCACAGTCCATGCTTTGTCTGAGTCAGTTGTTTGGTTTATCTCTCCTAGAAAATGTCTCACTTCTACTTCCTCTTGCGGTGTAGTTACTTCATTGACCACACGGGTGAGACATACTGCAGCATAATGGCCTATCTTTCTACAGTTTCTACAGTCTACATTTCTGGCAGGACAAAAGTCTGCTTTTCCATGAGGTCTGCCACAACTGTTACACTTGTATCAATTTGTGTTACCTCTTGTTCCTTGTGCATTTGTGGCTCTTCTTTGTCCAGTCCTGTCGTAGCCTGCCAGCTCATGCAAACTCCTAATATACTGTAGCGAATCCGGGGGACAACGCAACCACAGGAACTGCCGCGCCCGGGAAGCGAACCCGTATCGCCCGCACCGCAGGAGACATCGCTAACCGCTCGACTAAAGGGTCAGACCCGCGAGCCAGCGGCCAGCGTGTCTTCTTATCCATGCACGTTACAATACTCTTCTGCAGACTCACCCTGCCTTTGCATCCGCTGGTGAAACTTGGCGCGTTGGTGAATAACACTGACTTTGGGCACAAAATAATTTTGTAGTTTCTGTAGCACCGTTTCATAATCATCTTCCTTTTCATCCGCTCCGAACGTGAACGTCTTGTAGACTTGTTCAGCCTCTTTGCCCAACGAATATAGCAACGTACTGACTTGCACCTCTCCGTCTTTCTTATGGAGCTCCGTTGCAGTCCTGTAACGTTGGAAGCGTTGGCGCCACTCCGGCCATTGTTCTGGGTGAGTGAAATCAAAGTATTCTGGCGGTGAGAATTTCGCCATTTCGTCCGATTGTCTTCTGTGGCTATGGGTACGTAGACTTCTGACACCATGTATAGTAGGTTGCAGTATCACGAGGAGGCAAGATATAACTTTACTGGTTTAATAGAGAACGACTGTTACATGGGCACACTACAGTCAGATGCGCTGTCACTACACTGAATGCCCTCTAGCGGCGACGTAGCATTTATAGGCCACTGTATTAATGCGAACAATAAAGTAGTCCCACAACACATTGTGAACGGTCAAACATCATGCTTGGTGCTCCAAAAGGTTGTTGCATATCATGCAATTCATTAAACACAGTATCTACAAAATAATTTATATCTATGCCGAGGAAGACAATGAACAGTGCTAGTGTGAATGACACGCTGACAGACAGCTTGACTCTTTTGTTTTATTAGTCAGACCCATTTCTTTTCTTCAGGTCAATCCCATACACAACCCATCTGCTGTATCAAACATGACCACAAGATAGCAGTCCACGCTCAATGTATAGGGCCTCTGAATGTGAGGGGAGCAGATTGCTGTTTATTAGCATTGCCATGCTTACTAAGGGAGGATCTTTTGGAAAATCTAGTTTTTCGGTCTCAGCATGACAAATATGTAATGGTTATGTATTTCTAGTGGGGTTTCCAGCAGGCTAAGTTACCTAGGTGCCCTTAAGCCTTTCATGCATGAATTATGTCAACCTCAGTCAGGATTTTTTTATGTGTTTTTGTTGCTCTTAGGGCACGAAAAAATGAGATTTGAACTTGAATTTTTTTTTTTATCCAGATTTTTCAAAGAGATTTTCACATGTCCACTTGAGTGGACAACATGCGTTTTTGTTTTCAACTGAAAATATACTGTATTAATAATAATACAGTAATAACATAGTAATACTGTGTGTATTTGACAAACCAATGAATACAATAATATAAAATTATCTGAAAACTATAAAATACATAGAAAAAAGTAATACAGCTTCAATTATTGCAATCGCAATTGAAAAATACTCTATTTCACTCTTCTGTATAGATTCAAATCCCACAATGAATGTTTTTACTGTTAGCATTGGTACAAATACTCTAAACCTTGCCATAACATCAACATATGGAAAAAGTACACACACACCATTGGCATAAAGTTAGTCTGTCCATTACAGCCTCTGAACTGAGAGTAGGGTAACACTATAACAAGATCCTATCATGTCCAGACTCGAGTTTTAGTGGTGTGCAACATGAGGGGAAACATTTACTGTGCCTCCTTCTGTGTTTGCACCTATCAGTGTATAAACTTCTTCATTTCAACTAGATTTATGGAATGGCTGTGTAATGAATCCCTAGCAATCCTGTTGACTGTCACGGCATGCTTGTCTCATTGTTGCTCTTTGCGGGGTGACTTCAAAAGAGAAGACTATTTTGTATGAAAAATGGAGAAGCACCCAGGGCACAAAGCCACTGCACGCATATGTACTTCGTTTTTCAGGTGCATGCAGCATCATGGCACCTGTTTGCATTCTTGGCTTCAATGAGTTGAGGCCAGTGATTCCCAGGGCCAAACTGGATCTCTGGGGGTGCCTTGGACACTGCTCTGCACTTCACCGGTGGTGGGGTGGCACTGGGTCTTCCTCTGGCATGGATCTTGGTGGATCCTGCATTCAGTAGTGCACAAGCTACCGATGCTTTGAAGAGCAGAAGGTCCGTCTTCTCTGATCCGGACATTCTGTAGAGGTGCCAGGCATTGACGGTGGCCACATCCAACAAATGCAAGAACAGTCGGATGTACCATCGTTTCTTCTTGCGTCTGTGGGGGTACATTGCCACACACTGATCCATGAGAGCCACGCCGGCCATGTGCTGATTATATAACATTACAGAATATGGCCTTTCGATGCTGAGCATCTTCTTTTCTTTTTTGCTCCATCTCTGGGCCACATCTGTTGGGGACTGGCCAGCGCAGGACGAGGCCATGTGGATTACTGAGCTATCTTGCCAACGTGTGATGGTGATGTTTTGACCATTGCTGACAGCAGAGCAGGCTCCCCTTCCTTCTTTCTTGAGTTGCTTTTCACTCTTCACTTTCCCCTGTGCTCCATGGAGCCTGTTGATTCTGATTGCGCCAGTGCTATAGATGCCCTGGTATTGCAATGCCACAATGAGAGAAATGGTGCAAAAGAAATTGTCAAAAAACACCTTGTGGTTCTTTTGCTGTATGCCGTCACAGAGGCACATAACTACGTCTCCAGCCATTTCTAGTTGACTGATCGGGCCATACCCAGCTGAACCCTGATGGACTTCAAATCTGTACATTTCTTTTCCTTTTTGGAGTGCATACATGTTTGTATTCTGCACAATGTCATCTATCAGATCTTCAGGAAACAGGTGCATAAAGAAATCTATCGGTTCTGTTCCCTCAACATTCACTTTCCACTCTCCTAAAAAAGTAGGCAGGTCTCCCTCAAACTGGTTGTCTTTGATTTTCCAGGTCTGTCTGCTTTGGTTTTCTGCCTTTTTCCCCCGACCTCTGTTTATTGGCACATCCTCCTCAACTCCTTCATCCTCAGCTCCCTCGTCCTCAGCTCCCTTGTCCTCCACATCCTTGGCTCCCTCATCATTCTCAGCTCCACTGTCACTACTGCTAGCATTAGCTACTCCTTCTTTTTCTGGCAGCCATTCATCATCACTGCCACTACCATCATCCTCACTTGACTCAGATGGTATTTGCTCCACTATCCTGTGGGCCTTCTTATCCTGCTCTGCTCTTGACCACTGCAAAATATAATGATATACAAAAAACAGCTAATTACATTCTAATAACATAAATACATTTATTTACACCCAAAAAAGTCACTGCAGACGAAGTATTTTCAAGAGCAACAGTCACAGTAATAGTATGAATTGTAGTCGAAATATAGCTAGTGACGCATGATGTCCAATTTAGTGGACAGATGATTAATTGGAATGTTCTCACAATCTAAAATCAATACTTGGAAAATTTAACAATGAAATGACTCCTTAGATGTTACGTGATGTTCCAACATTTTTTTTACTTGCATGGTTCATCCTAGAATAGAAGGATTGGACGGATATTCCAGAGGAACTCGGCATTTCTGGCTGACCGTCAGCCATATAGGTTTGGAGGGGGGGAAATAGCACATACAATAGCGTTCCACTAGGTGTCAGTGTATAAGATGATGCAATAGAGTCCACTGTAGTGGCTGATGTGCATCTATGCTATCAAAACCCATGCATATGCAAGAAAATGGCTTTAGAATAGCTGTCCACTGTAGTGACCTCTATGCATGAAAGGGATAAGTCTGGCCTACGAAGAACTACCCGCACAGAAATAAAGTTTATGTCTCAATTCCTGTATTTGAATACAATGCATGTCACTGACAAAAAGACAGGAGGTGAAGCTGGAGGTGGCAGAGTTGAAAATGCTAAGATTTTCACTGGGAGTGACGAAGAAGGACAGGATTAGGAACGATTATATTAGAGGGACCGCTCAAGTTGGATGGTTTGGAGACAAAGCAAGAGAGGCAAGATTGAGATGGTTTGAACATGTGTGGAGGAGAGACGCTGGGTATATTGGGAGAAGGATGCTGAATATGGAGCTGCCAGGGGAGAGGCAAAGAGGAAGACCAAAGAGGAAGTTTATGGGTGTGGTAAGGGAAGACATGCAGGTGGCTGGTGTGACAGAGGAAGACGCAGAAGACAGGAAGAAATTGAAACGGATGATCCGCTGTGGCGACCCCTAACGGGAGCAGCCGAAAGTAGTAGTAGTAGCATGTCTCTTGCATAATCATCTGAACCCTTTTTTCTCTCTTTCGCCTTTTTTTTTCTCTTAGTCTTTCTCATCTGCCCCCTGCCTCACCACAACCACCTCATGTTTCCCCTGTCCATAACCCCCAAAAACCCCCCATTGTACCCCTCCACCCCTGTGTATCTGTCAAATCCTCCTGCAAACACGATTTTGCTAACTAACTACTAGCCCATGCAGACCGGCAGTTCCGATAACACCGAGATCGGTCTGGCGGCGGCCTCACCTGGTGTTGACTGTGGTGTTTTTGGTGTCGTTGTGTGGAGTGCGAGGAGGTGTGTCGAGGGTGTCTGGCTGGGAGAGCTGGCGTTGGATCGACTGGGGGAGCCTGGTCTGCTGCATTCGGTGGGCCCGAGGACCACGGCCCCTGACTGGAGCTGCAGAGGGCGGTCTGACAGGACGTGAAAGCGAGACAAGCTAAGCTAACTGCTAGCCCATGCAGACCGGTGTGGGTTCCATTTATGCTCGGGTACAATATCGACTCGGGGTCCTTCGACTACACATGACGTCACAGATTATGTTGCTAGCTAGCGTTGTTTAATGCTAGCTTTACAGTTATTTAGCTGTGTTTTTTTACAATCCACGTTGACATAGAGTTGGTTAGTAAAGGTGCGAGGGCTGAAGGCCCGAGCTGCGTCTAAGGAGCGAGGCCGAAGGCTCAGGACAAGCGAACGCGTGCAGCTGCATTCCTAAACTGAACTAGCCCCTAACCAAGCCCCTACCGTACCCAATCATAATGCGTGAAGTAGTGATGTCATCTGTAGTCGCAGCACCCCGAGCACATCTGGTAGGGTGAGTAGATCAAGTACTCACACCGGCAGTTCCGACAGTCATCCTGGCTGGTGTTCGTTCCCTTGGAGAGTGATTTTTTTTTGAAGTTAGGATATATGTGTTAGTTTGGATATATGTGTTAGTTGGGATATATGTGTTTGGATATGTGTGTTCTTGTAGTTCTTTTAGTTTTTGGATATGTGTTTTTGTCTTTGTGTTGCACTGCTGTGGGCTGGGGGAAGTGTTCCTGATTCCCTGATTCCTAAAACTCTGAGTACATTGCAACAGGAGAAGACAACGACAGGAACTCACGCAGTCACCTACATGTCCACCACACAGAGTTTACATGCTTGTTTCACGTTTAAGCAGCTATCTCATGGTGTCCGGTACTTTCTTCGGACTTGTAGGGGGATAGAGAAGCTGATGCTGCCTTGAGTCACGTCTGTTTTTACTTGGTATCAGAAGGTCATGGGAACAGTAGCTGGGTGGTTTATGCTTGGTATTCATACGATTAAAGAATAATATACATAATCAAGGCTTTTAACCACAGCTCGTGAGAAGTAAATAGTGAAGGTCTTTTGCACGGAGGCGTTTTGAACAGTATTTTTCGGTGAAACGTGCTAGATAAATACATTATAATATTTCTTCAGATACTCTAAAACCACGTGGAAAGTGCTCGTATACAGCCATTTAAGTCCTGTACAATGGCTACACTCTCATCATGGTTTGTTGTCATAACTGAATAGATAGCATCTGGACCTGCAGGCCAAGTGCAGAACGTAGATCAAGAAAATGTGTTTTTATTTGGTTGCAGGCCGGCGCCATAGCTACTCTGAGATTAGGATGACACATCAGATATCGCCGCTCGATCGACTGGATAACGTGCCCTTCAAAAATGTGTTGCACACATGAGGAATTTTAAATAGATATGGTTTCATGACAACATTTACTACACAGATTATCTGAAAGTAAGGGTTTTAAACAGTGCAGAATGAGAACCTGAAGTAGTAAATTGTCAACTGTCCACACAGGCAAGAAATGAGCAGCTCCAGCCTGCTGTACTGCAGTGCTACTTAAAACCCATGACAGGAATATTGGCTACCAAAACTGCTCCAGTACTTGGCTAGACATCACTGTGTGTGTGTGTGTGTGTGTGTGTGTGTGTGTGTGTGTGTGTGTGTGTGTGTGTGTGTGTGTGTGTGTGTGTGTGTGTGTGTTCTTTAATGTCATTTTTTCACATTGACATCATCAACATTGATAACACTCCTGGGTATTTTGTGTCGGTCTTCCGCTTCCACTTAGGAAAAACCGACATGAGCTTAACATATGTTTGGAGACACATGCACAAGGACATGGAAAAGGGGGCACACACACACAAAAAACAAGTTTTCAGACATCTGTAAGATTCTTTTATTCCCCTGGCTGTCCATTAAAAAAATCTGTTCTTTTTAAATTACAAGAATCATTTTCTTGAACAATACAAAAATTGATTTGTGAGTGTTTGACTCTCCGTGGTGCTTATGGGAATATCTGTTCCCCACATGCTGCTGTTATTTCAGCTATGACAGTCTCTGCAAGCCCAGCGCAGATCATTCTCGCCAGTCTTGTTATTGTGTGTGTGCGTGTGTGTGTGCGTGCGCACGCACATGCATGTGAGAGGTAATTCTTCCCGTTGGCCCTTGATCGTTGCACCACTTCTCTTCCTTTTGTGTGCACCTCCAGCTCTCCAGCTGTTTACCAGGCAGCCAACAGAGGGCCATTGAGAAACATGAGAAATGAGTGTGGCAGCGTGTGTGTGTCTGTGTCTGTTGTATTGTCTTTCAAGTGTTCTTGTCTTTTCAAGTGTGAGTGTGGTGTTGACTGTGTGTACACTGCATGTACAAATATGCAAGTCTCTCTCTCTCTCTCTGGGCCGTTTTTCTCAGAGTTCATCCCGTGAGGCACGGGCTGCCGGCGGCGGGGTGTCCCCCGTGACGCTGTTCTGTGCCACGGGGCGGATCCGGCCCTGCTGGGCCGTCTTGCGGGCGTGCTGGCGATCCCAGTCGGTGGCCACGGCCTCGTCGTCCCAGATGGTGGAGGTCTCCGTGTCGCTGATGTAGCCCGGCTCGCCCGTGTAGTGGGTGGGGTAGATGAGCAGCGGCTCCACCGAAAAAGCCTTCAGGTCCCGCAGCTTGAAGTGAGACATGTACTGAGCGCTAAAGAGGGAGAGAAAGAGGAGAGGAGCTCGATTGGTGGTGGTCCAGTGAAACGCGTCATATCATAAACGAAATAGCTCTGGTCATCTGAAGTTGAGATAATGCCGAAAGAAAAACACTGACACACACACACACACCCATCCCCCCCACCCCAACCCCCCCTCCCCCATTGCTTCCTCACTGTGGCTGCTTTTAAATGAAAAGAGCCAAAAAAGCACATCGTGTCCATCACATCGGACCCCATCACACTGTGTTAAGTTCATGACTCATTACTGTAGTTAAGTGAAATGTCATCAAACTGAGGGAAATTGAAAGCGGCACAGCGCACTACTAAGTGACACCTCGCCTGC